>NC_091352.1:7020498-7152998 GCF_038502225.1 Cherax quadricarinatus | reverse complement strand
GCGCTAAGCTCGAAGGAGTCATACAGCCTCTGGGGAATACAAGGTAAACAGGTTTGATCCAAGGAAGGGGAAGGTAGGTCCACTAAGAAATACTTAAGATTTATAAAGTCTGGTGTCTAGTGTTGCCCTACTTGTTTTGGTTTCTGTATTTACATAAGAGTTTGTACTCGTGGTGTCTCTTCTCATATTAATTTATAACTTTTTTAAAATTCCCAAGGTTTAGGTATACACTATTTCGTCTACAATAAGGCCTTCTACAAGGTACAGCACAGCTGACTACCACACAGACTGGATATTCGGGTTGAGGTGTCAAGAGTACTCGGGTCAGTAAATCTTTTTAAAAGTGTCACAGCGAGAGAGGAAATGTCAAGGTGGGCCAAGGTATCTAATTTCCGGAGTCCCCATCCTGTCGGTACCTTGTGTGCAGACGATCTATCAGTGTGGAGACATTTCTACATATAAATGTTCGCGGATAAGGACAAAATAACTAAGATGGTATGTAACGAAGACGGCATGAACATAAAACTAGAAAGCTAGAGGAAATCGGACAGACTGCAGGATTGGTCGAGTAAGTGGCTAGATCAACCTCATCAAGTGAGAAGTAATGAAGTTTGACACGGGAAAAAAAAAGATGAGAGAAATACCACTTAGAAGGTAAACAGCTCCTAGAATCTGACACCTGAAGCACTGAGTCCAACAACTAAAGCGCTGAATTCACCACTTGATGCTCCGAACCCGTCTCCTGCATTCATGGAAAAAGAAAAAAAAAACATTAGCGGGTACCCCGCTGAGGCTTGCAGCCTCAGCAGTGACTCTTCAAACTGTTTTTCACTATATGTACAACTACACCTTGTCTCCACAAAATTTAGCTCAAGAAAGTTCAGTAATATTAGACTGGTACCTAAACTACGAGACAGAACTATGAAGAAAAATGGTTTGATCTGCTGTTAAAAAAATACAGGAAAAGTAAGAAAATATTCAATTTTCTTACTAAAAGATCATGTATTATAGGAAAATCTAGTCATAGCAAAGTAAAATCCTTAGTACCCAAGAACAGTCCTGGCGCCTTTACTGTTTCTCATCCTAGAAGCGAACATAGATAAAAACACTAGTCACACCTTTGTATCATCCTTTGTGGACGATACAAAAATAAGCAAGAAAGTCACTTCAGTACAAGACAATTTGCAAGCAGATATCAACCAAGTTTTCCGGTGGGCAATAGAAAATGACATGATGTTCAGTGGTGACATCTTTCAACTGTTCACAAATGGAAAGAACGAAGAATTCAGAAGGAACACTAAATACAAAACAGAGGAGGACCATCCTATAGAACAACAGGAATATGCTAAACTCTTGGGTATAATAATGTCAGATGACGTATCATTTAGAGAATACAAAAAGACAAATGCCACGAAGGCCGGAAAAAATGACAAGGTGAATAATGCGAAGTGTCTAGACAAGAGGTATAATGCCAGAGATAATACTCTTCATGTTCTTCTGTACTGAAGGCACCATTCAAGGCAGGAGAAAGATCAGGGCTGGAAAAGGCTGAAATCGTTTACTCGCATAGGGCCAATAAAGCGTGTAGGTTGAGTGAGGAAGGGATACCTGATAATATATACGTGGAAGATACCTGTGGGCCTGGTCCTAAATCCGTTACTATAACAACGTACTGGAGTGGGAGTTATGGGCGGAAGTGTAACAGATCCAGTGAAAAGCAGGGACACCATGGGCACAATAAGAGAACAGTGTGTCAACATTCGTGGTCCAAGATTCTTCAACCTCGATGATAAATTAGACACATGTGCAACTCTTGGGTATCTTTATTAAGGAAACGTTTCGTCACACAGTGGCTTCATCAGTCCATACACAGGAGAAACTTGAAGAACAGGAGGAGAATGAGGTAATCAGTCCCTCAACCTTGAGTCGATGTGGTCAGTCCATCGGTTCTGTGAACCATTCATCTACAATTCTTCAACCTCATACTAGCAGATATTAAAAATATTGTTGGAACAAGTGTGAAAGTTGGTGAAAGGAAATGATCACTGCATCCTCCAAGTGCCAAATCAACCAGGCTGTAAAGGATATGTGGGTCAACGGGCTGCCAACAGCCTGACTGAGCATTCAGTGAAGAGTAAAGAGTAGGCCCCAGGTTAGAATATAAAGAAAGGAAAGCTCGCGAAATCGGTACCAGGTATATCTACACTGACAAACTATAAAATATGGATGGAGAAATGTTAGACACTATTAACAGCACATGTTAGGCTACGCATGCAGCAGCTGTGCAGTGCACACGTCTTAAAAAATATATGAATAAGTTATGAAAGGATTAAAGAGCTACAAAATGACTAGCAAACTGGAAATATAACTTAAGATGAAATGCGGTTAAGACGAAGGATGCCCACGCTGGCTGGTAGCAGGAAAAGAGGAGACATGACATGATACCCGTAGATGAGGTTATAAGAGGAGACGGAAGAATACACAAGTTTTACCCGCAACTGGGACAACACGAGGCCACATTTTTAAATTTCAGAAAAAAAGTGGGACTGAAGGGATACAATATTTTTTGTTCACAGAGTACTAGACCCATGAAATTAATTAGAGGAGGAAGTAGTAAGTTCTACAACCATTGGAGATTAAAACAGAATGATAAAGCATAGCTCTGCTCTTGAAGGTACATATGCGTAATTACCCACGCACGCACGTATGCACGTACGCACGCATGCATACAACACATGTACACAAAAAGGAGCACAGCCAGGAGTTAAGACTACCCCTCCAACCACATATAGGTGAACTCGCTCTCTCCCTCCCTCACTCCTCGTGCGGTTGCTTTTTACGTTTTCATTGGTTAAACCAAGCATTAGTAACGGTTTAGGGAAATACCCGAATGCATCAGTGTGCGCAAAATGTATTGAAATCAACTTAATAAAAGTGAGCGTTATTTTTCTTTATAATCTTAAAAAATAATAGTTATGCCAGCTGTTTTCTAACGTCATGACGATAACGTCGCTTGTCAACTGACGTGCTGGTAGTCTCCGACATGATACCGTCATCTCTCTAAGTTAATCAGCGGTCTGCTATATATATACGCTTATTATCAATCCGATTGCACACAAATAGTTATTACTACCTTTTTTATAATCATGGTTGCCTAATTGTCTACTCACGTAAATATTTAGACAGTGTCAATCTCCTATAGTCCATTAGTTCCTCAAACCAGCACAGCAAGCAGGAACAGCTGAGAGAAAAAGTCAACCAACCTCTAGGAATACTCAAACTTATTTTTAAATTCAAGGGCAAACATAATAAATGGACAATAAAAAACCGGCCAGACGAACATCACTCAGCTGAATCCATAATAGTACCTTTTTCGTCCTTCACCCGTCCCCTCGCTTTGACAGCTAAACACTTGACGATACCCTTATTGCTCTGTGGAAGTTTCCCAGCTCAGACTGAAAAAGTTCAACACTGAAATCCACCTTGTAACTATCTTATAGAGTACGGTTGTAGCACATTGTTGATGCATCCACTTTTACTAAAAAAATAACTACAGTTTTACATAATCACGGAGAGCACACTTGCAAAAACATACCTCTGTATTATAATTATGATTATGGAGAAGCGCTAAACCAGTTATTAGTGTGGCTTGCTTACCTAACAGAATATTGAAGCTCAGCCTTGGTACCCATTATGTGCCTATGTAATCTGGTATGAGGTGCATAATAAAATTTGTCTCGTAGACATAAAATACTGCACAATTTAGTTAATATAAACCCCAACCATTTATTCAAGAGGTCAAAAACCTTAAGTTACCATGATACAGTTTACCATTCTACAGAACTGGAAACAAAATTCTTAATCTCCTCGAGAGTATAGTATAACTGACAAACAAAACAGAGAATCACTGAAGTATTGATACCAAGATACCACCACCTTTCAGTCTTAAAAATTGTAGTCACCCTTTTGTCTACTGTACTAAGAGGGCTGTATTTTGATCCGCATGACTGATGTCTCTCAGTATTCACAGCTTTGTTACTGACGGAAAGATTGCTTAGAAAAGTCTGTACGAGGCATGCCTAGCAGCAAGGTGTCTCAGGAAACCAAGGCGACATTAAAATCAAAGTTTTTCACGTTTGTGAGAATGGATTGTCACCAGCAGCTCGCACATCACAGATATACCTGAGGGTTCTGCAAGTTATCATTGTGTTAAAATATAACAAACGTATATCATAACCTGGTGTAGGCGGGAAGTTACTTTTGGCTGTTTTAAATTTTCTTATATTAACATTAAGAAATCATGATTAAATCAAAATGAAGATAGATAATAACAATTTCACGTGATTGAAAAATTATAATAGTGTTTCAATAGTTGATGAGATTGCTGACCTGTATGAAGACTGAGGTAGTAAGAGGGAAGTACGTTGTGTGAGGAGGTGCTTGAGTAACACTGACTTCGCACACCCAGAGAACCTCACCAACAAACACCTGGTCTTACTATCACCACCACCACCACCACCTCCACACCGTGCCATTGCCACCGCCCTACAAGGTCTGCTTTAGTTATCCCGAAACTGGACCCGTTTTTTATATTTATATTCGCATTTTTTTTAACTGCTGTTCCTTCCTGTCTTATACAATATATTTAGCTTTTATTTTTTAAAGCCAGGTGCCTATTTATAAATAATTATTGAGGAGTTCATATTTTATACATCGGCATAATTATATTGTACCATAATGAAAGGTGGCCTTGGTGTTTATTAGGCTCTTATCCTTCACCTTTTCACTGGGATAGAATTTCACCTGGTGAATGGTAGCAGGATGCTGGTTATTTTCTGCTATGTTATTATGCACACCTAATCATCTCTGCTACGACTGAACCCTTGGAGAGACACATTAAAACATATCCTGTGTGCAATGAATATATCTTCTTCAATTATTTTAAATTATAATTATAGCGGAATGTTTGACAATATCGTCGTCGTCTTACTCGAGTCTCCCAGCTAAGGCTTACGTATTTTATTTTATTTATGAAACTGGTCGTGTGTGATGGAATATTCTTATATTACAAAGGGCAGCAGTGAACCGATGATGTATTCAGTTTCTAAATGATTATTATTATTGTCTTAAGAGAGGCTTCTTGAGGGAAGGTAGCTTGACGTCAGTGTAGTTCTCGTGAATATAATGATACTCGAGGGGAAGCGCTAAAACCTTTGTTTTTTCATTTGTTATAATACATTTTTTTTTTTTTTTTGGAGCTGTAGAAAATAAAGGGTTAGTTATATTCATAAGAAAGCACTAAACTCGAGCAGCAGAGGGTAAGAGTGTGCAGGGTGTGGGTATGTGTTACACTAGAGGGGAAGTGGATGTAATACCCTAATTTCCAAAATATCGTAGATAAGCTCTTGAATAAAGGGGAAATTTAAATTACGCTTAGATGTAGATACCTTTATTAACAACAATGTTTCTCCCGCAGTGGGATTTATTAAGTCACCGTACAAAGTTAAATGAGGAGTATAAGAGTAAATATACATTACTCCTGTTTCTTTCATCTATTTTCTACTGACTTAATAAAGCCCACTATGTTACTGTATACATCATGTTATTTATCTGTCAGACGGAGGTTGGACTATCAGCAAGAAATGGCAAGTCTCAGACAGGAACAGTGTGTCTCCATGAGATGTCCATGTGGCCCATATGCGAATTGTGTTCAGCAAGAGACTGCTGTGCTAGAATTAAATGGGAGGTGTAGCAAGTTGTGGTGTGTGAATGAAGAAATGTGTACTCATATATGTGCGTGATATGACCTATCTTTAATTACCATACTTATTTGAGCTTTGAATGATCCACACGAGTTAGCTTTTGAGGGACTATAATAATAATTGATTACTTATTTGATGTTAGGTAAAAGGACTCAAGTGCGACATTTTACTGTGGCAACGTTAGGCTCTCCGAGAGCTTTGTCAAGCCGTGGTACGGCTTGACATATTGTCGCTAATTTTACCAACATTATTGCTTATTTGAGTTTGTAATAAGGGATTCCTTCCTCTTAACATTCAACCAACTAACATAAAACAGCTGTCAACTTCTTTAATCCATGTATGGTGTTCACTTTCATTGTATCATAGTTTAATTAATTTCAAATTTTTACCACTCATATTTCAGAAATTCTTGTATATCCTGGCACATCTGAACATGTAATTTCCATCCAATACATTTTGCTGTTGTTACATCTCCAGTAAAGAGCCTGTCATTTTATATTCATGGGAAAACACTAAACTCATACGGGCCATACAATGCCTTAAGAATAGGAGGCGGTGAGGTTTGACCCAAAACATTTTTTTTATGAGAAATGCAGAATCTGTATGGGGATCATACAGTACCTAGGAAAATGGGAGATAATTAGGGTTGATCCAAGGAATAAATAGTAGTTCCAGTTTCTTGGATCGAGATTTTTGCAATTGAAAGCTTAACACATTTTCAGTTTGGCTTATGCAACCATATACAATTGAAGCAGGCTAAGAATTTATGCTTGGTTTGTTTATTGGTTTAAAAAGAACAAGTTTATGTAATAAGATAGTACCCGTGAAACAGGAATTTGTTTCTGGTCATCCAATTATAATTTCTTTGTCTTTCAGAAAATGTGTTGGTGCTGATTGACACTGCTGGCTGCGAGTGTTGGGAACTGGACACCTCAGATGACCAGAGTAAGGGAAATGTTAGTGAAGCCATCATAGTCACTTGCCAAGTGAAATCTCTTGTATCCTCAGGTGTACCTGAGAATGATATTGCTGTCATCACCCCATATAACTTACAGGTAAAATAAAAGAATGCATATTGAATTCGTGAATTTTCCAGTACATACTGTATTTTATTTCATGAAGTGCTAAACCTGTGTGGGTCATTCAGCACATGGAGTGGTGGAACGTCGATCCTCCATCCCTGATCATAGCCCCGTCTTTTGCATTTGTACTTTCTACCTTCCCATAGTAGGTCACCCAGTTTATAAATTTGTGTTGTAGATAATCTAATAACAGAGCATAATACAGGTGTGGGGCAGAAATTGACATCTCATGTATGCATGTCCTGAAGGATTAGGCAGGGAGGAAGAGGAGGAGAAGGAGAGGAGCTTACATATTATGCTCTTCTCAGGAGTGGGATAAACGAGAGAACAAGTTGTCTTTGTCAGGAGTAAGTAAACTCACTGGAAGCAACCCATCATGCTTGTAACCATGAGTACGGTATATGTACTAGAAGCCAGGAGAGTGATAGCTTTATGGGAGGCATATCTGGCATGGTTTGTGTTTGTGGCAGAATCAGAGAGTATACTACACAACTGGCCATGAGTGAAGGGGTCAGTGGTGGTTTCCTGGAGCCCTCTCCTAGGAGGATATAAGAAATTTTTGTTGCTTCCAGATAACTCTGAAAATTAAAACAGACTAAAGATGAGGGGGAAAAATCTCTGTAGGATATCATTCAAGGAGGATGCATTAATGCTGATGAACTGCTCTTGATCTTAAAAAGTAGAGCTACCCTCCCTTCCTTAGATCAGAGCTGATTACCTCCCAAGTGCTGTATGAAACTTGCAGGTTTCATACACTTCCACATGAATATTATACATACTATAATAACAATAAATTGACATCCAGAAAAAAGTTAATTATGATTGTACAAAAAAAAGCCTTATTATTTATTGCTGAGACATACCAGAAATATTCTAAAATTCAGATGAACAATAAGTTGGTCTTCTTGTAGGTGGAATTGGTACGTAGTCTTCTCCGAGATACTCACCCGGCTATTGAAGTGCGGTCAGTAGATGGCTTCCAGGGCCGTGAGAAAGAAGCAGTTGTCATTTCTCTTGTTCGTTCAAACAAACAAGGTAAGTACACTTGTTGGAATCAGAATGTTTGTGTGAGAAAGATTTTCAGCATTTATTTAGCTCTTTATGAGATCCTCTTCAAGCATCTCCTCAAACAGTCTTGATGTCAAGACCAGAATATAATCACCTCATTTTTAGCTGTAAGTGTATTTCAGAGTGGGATATTAATTGGAATATACATGCATATTTACACATACTGTTATACGTATACATACTAGACATACATATATACTCAGTACATATCCAGTATTATGCAGTGGACCCCCGCATACCGCTCGCTTTTTTCGCAAAAATTTTGCCTCGCATACCGCCCAAAAACCCGCTCACCGCTCTTCGTCCGAGACGCGTCCAATGTGCGCCCTTAGCCAGCCTCACATGTTCCGCTGGTGGCATTGTTTACCAGCCAGCCTCCGCGGTAACATCCAAGCATACAATCGGAACATTTCGTATTATTACAGTGTTTTCGGTGATTTATCTGGAAAATAAGTGACCATGGGCCCCAAGAAAGCTTCTAGTGCCAACCCTACAGGAATAAGGGTGAGAATTACTATAGAGATGAAGAAAGAGATCATTGATAAGTATGAAAGTGGAGTGCGTGTCGCCGACCTGGCCAGGTTGTACAAGAAACCCAAATCAACCATCGCTACTATTGTGGGCAACAGAAAGGCAATCAAGGAAGCTGTTCTTGCCAAAGGTTTAACTGTGTTTTCGAAACAAAGATCGCAAGTGATGGAAGATGTTGAGAGACTCTTATTGGTGTGGATAAATGAAAAACAGGTAGCAGGAGATAGCGTCTCTCAAGCGATCATAAGCGAAAAGGCTAGGAAGTTGCATGAGGATTTAATTAAAAAAATGCCTGCAACTAGTGATGATGTGAGTTAATTTAAGGCCAGCAAAGGTTGATTTGAGAGATTTAAGAAGCGTAGTGGCATACATAGTGTGATAAGGCATGGTGAGGCTGCCAGTTCGGACCACAAAGCAGCTGAAAAATATGTGCAGGAATTCAAGGAGTACATAGACAGTGAAGGACTGAAACCTGAACAAGTGTTTAATTGTGATGAAACAGGCCTGTTTTGGAAGAAAATGCCAAGCAGGACCTACATTACTGAGGCAGAAAAGGCACTCCCAGGACATAAGCCTATGAAAGACAGGCTTACTTTGTTGATGTGTTCCAATGCTACTGGTGATTGCAAAGTGAAGCCTTTATTAGTGTATCACTCTGAAACTCCCAGACCGTTCAGGCAAAAGAATGTCCTCAAGGAGAATTTGTGTGTGCTGTGGAGGGCAAACAGTAAGGCATGGGTCACTAGGGACTTTTTCTATGACTGGTTACACCATGCATTTGCCCCCAATGTGAAAGATTCCCTAACTGAAAAGAAATTAGAACTTAAGTGCCTCCTGGTGTTAGACAATGCCCCTGGTCATCCTACAGACGTGGCAGAGCAACTTTATGGGGACATGAAATTCATTAAGGTGAAGTTTTTGCCTCCTAATACCACTCCTCTCCTGCAGCCCATGGACCAGCAGGTTATTGCAAACTTCAAAAAACTGTACACAAAAGCTCTGTTTGAAAGGTGCTTTGTAGTGACCTCAGAAACTCGACTGACTCTAAGAGAGTTTTGGAGAGAGCACTTTAATATCCTCAATTGTGTAAACCTTATAGGTAAGGCTTGGGAGGGAGTGACTAAGAAGACCTTGAACTCTGCTTGGAAGAAACTGTGGCCAGAATGTGTAGACAAAAGGGATTTTGAAGGGTTTGAGGCTAACCCTGAGAGGATTATGCCAGTTGAGGAATCCATTGTGGCATTGGGAAAGTCCTTAGGGTTGGAGGTTAGTGGGGATGATGTGGAAGAGTTGGTGGAGGAGGACAATGAAGAACTAACCACTGATGAGCTGATAGATCAACTTCAACAGCAAGAGGCCAGACCTGAGGAAACTGGTTCGAAGGAGGGGAGAGAGAAATTGAAGAAATTGCCTACTACAAAGATTAAGGAAATCTGTGCAAAGTGGCTTGAAGTGCAAACCTTCATGGATGAAAATCACCCTCACACAGCTATTGCAAGCCGTGCTGGTGATTATTACACTGACAATGTTGTGAAACACTTTAGGGAAGTCATAAAGGAACGAGAGGTACAGGCCACTATGGACAGATATGTTGTGCGAAAGAAGTCCAGTGACTCTGAAGCTGGTCCTAGTGGCATTAAAAGAAGAAGGGAAGTAACCCCAGAAAAGGACTCGACACCTCAAGTCTTAATGGAAGGGGATTCCCCTTCTAAACACTAACACTCTCTCTCCCCTCCTCCCATCCCATCAATCATCACCAGATCTTCAATAAAAGTAAGTGTCATGTAAGTGTGCATGCCTTTTTCAGTTTGTGTGTATTAAAATTAACATTTCATGTGGTAAAATTTTTTTTTTTCATACTTTTGGGTGTCTTGCACGGATTAATTTGATTTCCATTATTTCTTATGGGGAAAATTCATTCGCATACCGACCATTTCGCATAACAATCAGCCCTCTTGCACGGATTAAAGTCGCTATGCGGGGGTCCACTGTACTAATATGTTAAACAGGTTTCATACAGAACATGTTATTAGCTCCTACCAACAGGTGAGTAACTCAAGTAGAATTCTTTGGTAAGCAATTTGAATTATGTATAAGCAGATCTGTTTATTGTAAATATATTATGTATTATTATTTAAGAATTTCATAGTCATTTTGCAATAAAATAAAACATACATGGTAAAGAAAGACACCTCATATTATAAGCTCAGACCTTTAATTGTAACTTAACCATATACTGTATGATGTTTTGTTTTATTTTAACATTCTCACTGGGCACATGATGGGCTTTATGTGCTGTATTGGTAAGGTACATTTTCACTACTTGTTGTGAGCAACATTAGTGGAGTTTGAAGAAGCATTTACTGAAGATTCATAAATGCTTATTTGGACATCACCTGTGTCAAGTAGCTGAAATACCTGGAGAATATTTTTTTCATGATTCCATCCTCTCCAGCTGTTTAAGCATCCAAATTTTACTTGCTGCATTTCAAAAAATTCATCTTAAGATAAAATACTTTAATAGTGTCCATTGTCACTTAATTTCAGGAACAGTGGGGTTTCTAAGTGAAGATCGGCGGCTAAATGTAGCAGTGACTCGAGCCAGACGACACTTGACTGTTGTGTGTGATTCAGATACTGTTAACAAGCATGATTTCCTTAAGGGCTTAGTGGATTATATTTCGCAGCATGGTCAAGTTAGAACTGCACTTGAATTTCAACACGGTATGTGCAAGTATTCCGTTATGAATATATTATGGAAGAATTTACTAATACAGTGGTACCTCAGGATACGAACAGCTCAAAACTCAAACAATTATGTAAGTGTATTTATGTTAATTGCTTTTGTAAGTGTATTTTTGGGGGTCTAAAACGGATTACTCTAATTTATATTATTCCTCGTGGGAACAAATTCGTTTGGTATCGGCACTCGAACAGCCTTCTGGAACAAATTAAGTTCGTATCCCAAGGTACCACTGTACGCAGTACATTACATGATTTTTTAAAAAACTTAAAACAAAAAAAAACGTAGTGTAGATTGCTGGTACTTTTTAATATTGACTTTCATTTATTTTTGATACTGTTTAAAATTATTTACAGTAATCTGACTACATTTTTGGCTGTTTTGCAAAAATAGTATTGAATATTCAACATAATGTACAATATGTACATCTCATTCTTACCATACTTTAGTGTACATGTCCAGTCACAATCTCAGTGCAGTATTGCAGGTGAAAAAAAAAGGCAATTACTGAATTTTGTATTAAACTGTCTTTGTTCATGACAGCTGCTTTTTTGGGGGGGGTCTGTTGTCCTTAATTTCTTTGTATATAAAGGTGTTCATCAGTATCATCACGGAAAATGTTCCTGCATCATTGCTGTTCGTGTTTTCTTGCCTTACAGAAAAGCTATTTAAACATTCTTTTAACATACTTGTATGACTAACCAAACTTTTCTATGTGATTTAATATTAATTGAATAAAATTATATCAGTCACACATGCACAGTACACTGCAGCATGTACATTCAATATTCAAATATATAAATTTGTTTACCAATTTATTTTTATCTCCATCTCCATAAGTGAACCAATAAAAAATCATGTTGCTAGATTTCTTCCAGTTCATAAAATGCCTTCTGTATATGTATATATAAAATACGTTTGATTCAGATCTCTTCTAATAATTCTGTAGGATGGGTAACCTATTATCTTTAAACCATTTTAATTTTACCCAAAAAATTGCTGAAAGGTTCATTTTTTTTTTTATGATGGACTCTTCAAGGAGGTTCTTTAATGCTAGTGAAACAAGCTGGATCCAAGGAATTAGAGGTACCCCTTTTCTTGGATCAAATTTTATTACCTCCCATTGCCTAAACTCTGAATAACCTGTACAAGTTTATTGCAGCCTCATGAATGCAATAATAATAATAATATATGATAGAGATTTTCATCCTCACTGATTAAGTATGTATCTTATACGTCTAGTACTGTATATTTGAAGTTTTTTGATAAGTTGTACAGTTTATCAAAAGACTTTGAATACGTTAAGCACAAAGGTTACGTGATGGTACAGTGGAGCCCAGAGTTTCAGTCGTAATCCATTCCAGGAGCTAGGCCTAAACTTGAAATGGCCGAAAGGCGAAGCAATATTTCCCATAAGAAATAATGTAAATAAAATTAATCAGTTCCAGACCCACAAAAATATTCACAAAAAAAATACATTTTTTAAAGAATAACTATAGTTTTACATACACACAACACATAAATGCATACATGTATATGTACTAGTACCGTCCTGCCAGGTGAGTGTGAAACGAAAGCCTGTAATTATTTTACATGATGGTAGGATTGCTGGTGTCCATTTTTCTGTCTCATGAACATGCAAGGTTTCAGGTACGTTTTGCTACTTCTACTTACGCTTAGGTCACACTACACATACATGTACAAGCATACATACATACCCCTCTGGGTTTTCTTTTATTTTCTTTCTAGTTCTTGTTCTTGTTTATTTCCTCATATCTTCATGGGGAAGTAGAACAGAATTCTTCCTCCGTAAGCCATTCGTGTCGTAAGAGGCAACTAAAATACCGGGAGCAAGGGGCTAGTAACCCCTTCTCCTGTACATACTACTAAATGTAAAAGGAGAAACTTTCATTTTTCCTTTTGGGCCACCCCGCCTCGGTGGGATACGGCCGGGTTGTATACAATAAAAAAATTAAAATGTAAATAAACATTTAAAATAACATTTACTTACCTTTATTGAAGAGACTTGCTGGCATCTGGAAGATGCACGTACCCCTTTAAATTCATGCACAAATTTTTCAGCTGCCTGGCTGGCTGGTTGCCTGGCTGGATACCTGGCTAGCTGGCTGGATGCCTGACTGGCTGGTTACCTGGGTGGCTGGCTGCCTGGTTGCTTGCTTGGCTGGCTGACTGGCTGGCTGGATGCCTGGCTGGATGCCTGGCTGGTTGCTTGGCTGGCTGGCAGGATGAGTGTGCAGGGTAATGTTCACTCAAGGATAAACAATATTAGATTGGCTCACAATGCCTGCGCGGGGAGGCGCGCAAGAACAGGCAGGCAGATAGGTCTGGTACGCCGGCCAAAACTCGGGGCAATGGCTGAAACTCGGAACAAAATTTGGCCGAAAAGAGCGGTCGAAACTCAAAGCAGCCAATACTCAGGGCGGCTGAAACTCGGGGTTCCACTGTATAATTATACAAGAATTCATAATTTTTTTTTATTTTTTTTTAGAATTGGAGACAACTGAAGTGAATACACCAGAGTGCATTGTATGGAATGAAAAACCCCAAAAGAAAGAGAAGCTTAAGCAACTTGATCCCAAACCTAAGAGAGATAAAATCAAAGAATGTGCAAAACGTGAACTGCCAAGTGAGGAAGAGAATATTAAACGGAGAAAAGAATATGAAGCTCTTATTAATACTTTTCTTAAATCTTCTGACCACATTTACAAATTTCCTCCCACTGTAAACTCTTTTGAAAGGCGATTGATTCACGAAATCTGTGAAAATCTTCACCTGCACCATGAAAGCCAGGGTGAGGGCAAAGAGCGACACATTGTTATATGGAAAAGCAATGAGATGCCAGAAAGCAACCAACAAAATGATACAGTCAAGAACAAGGCAGAAACTAGTAATCAAAAGAAGGAATATAAGGATATCATCAATGGCTTTCTCAAGTCTTCCAAAGAAAATTTTGAATTTTCATGTGATTTAAATTCTTTTGAGAGGAATTTGATTCATGAAATATGTGATGAGTATGACCTCCATCATGAGAGCCAGGGTGAGGGTAAGAAGCGGCATATTATTGTTCATAAGAAAAATGGAACAGTAAAACAACGTGCCAATAAAGAAGAGTGTAAAGAAATGCCCACAGAGATTAAAGAAAAGGATAAAACACAACTCTTAGTACTTCAGGCTGAAGAACCATGCCAAGACAGCAGTGCTAAGAATGGTGCTATACCAAAATGTAAATTACCAGAAAGCAGCTGTACAAAGGTTCGTACAAGATATGTTGGAGGGAAGTATGAAGAGGTAGTCGTTCCAGTGGAAAAAGTTCGTACACGATATATTGGAGGAAAGTATGAAGAAGTAGCTGTTCCAGTGGATGATAAAAGTAGTTCTAGTGGCTGTAAGACAACAAGAGAACATGAAGTGAGGAATGTGAGTGATACCTTGACCAGACATTGCTGTAGCTGTGGCAAGGACATTATTAAACAAAACTATCTCATTCATAGTGCACAGTGTGGGAAGAAAATGAAAGGAGAGACAGTTCAGAAGGTAAGTTATGCATCAATTTGTAATTCTTACATATTTTCTTATCCAGCATGCTATAACTACAGTATAGTGTTATGCATGTGTGTTTGTGGATATGTGTAACACTCTCTGAGATTACTGTTATTATTAATAGGTCTGCCAGGAAAGTGTAGCTATTTTTACTGACCTGAATAATGACACAGTACAGTATTAGTTCATCCATGGATTCTTGTTAATTAGCTATGACTTTAAATATGATTGTTCAATTTTATTTAATTGTTCTTTCATGGCTCCAAAGAAATATACATGTCTTTACTTGGACTGAACCTGATTGTTTCCCATTCACCATATGCTCTACAATCTCTATGGGCTAATGCTTCCTCTGATTATATTATGGTAATAATAAAGTTCGTGCACAGGTAATAGGTTAACCTATTGACTAAATAAGTTAAAAAAAAACTGTTTTGGCGTAACTTTTTTGCTTGAATTTTTTTAGTAAATATATTGGTACTTTTTGAATTTACATAAAATTATTTTACAGGCTAAACAAAAGATCACACAAAAGAATAATTCCAAAAAAGGAAGCAACCTTAAAAGTTATGATGAGGCAGAGGATTTTGACAGCTTGATTGAACAGTTTACAAAGGTAAGTTTAAGTTTTTATCAGTATTAAACAAGGAAACACACAAAAGCAAGTGTATATATAAATAATGGAATGGTTGCATAAAGGTCATGGTTGTATATCTAGTATTTTACAATTGTTTGTTACCTAGGATGACATCCAACTGAAGTTGGCATACCCCAGCTTGACCTGGCGTGTGCCAACTTCAGGGTAGAAGGTTTGGGTTGCCTTCTGTAACCCATTAGGAAATGTGGGTGTACACCTCAGGATAGGAATAATAAAGGGTGTTTTTCCCATTGTAATTGGCTGCTGGTGTGAGCCCAGACAACTAGGTGCCACTAGTGTAGGATTTCCATGCAAGATATTAGTTCCACCCATCAGAGGGGTCACCTAGGTCATTGTCTCTTGGCTATCTGGGCTGTGGCATATTCAGGAATGTGTTCTATGCATCTTCATAGGCAACAATTATATATGGCTCTAGTGCAGAAAGCTTCCTGGGGTATAGGTATCCTACCCCCCTACACAACTTTGTTCCAAATTAGTACATTTTTTACCCCCATGGTGCTTCCAAATGAAAATAGCTTTACTGAAAATGTTTCCTCTTTCTAGTACTAGCCTTGGGGCTATCTGTGGAATTCTTTAATGTTTTTACAATGGGCAGAGGCAAATCTGTAGAAAAAAAGCACAATGCAGTACACAGCAGAGCATTTGAAATTCCTTCATAAGCAAAGCAATATCTGAGTTGCCACCACTGCAAACCTGCAATAAAAATAAAAATCTGAATTACTTCGTGATTTCTTTTTGCTCATTTTTTAAGTGGAATAATATAGAAGCCATTTTTGGAGGGATTTCTAGATTTGAAGTTTATTTTAACATTACTCTCATAACACACCATCTATACCGTGTCTCCTTACTTAGCGACGTACTCTTTTACTGACGACTTGGACTTACAATCGGCTCTCTGACCAATATGCATACCGAAATAACATATATTAGAGCTGATTTTCTCTATTCTTTTTATTACAGTATACAATACATTACTGTATAAACATTTAAAACTTTACCAGAAATGTTATAAATGATGCAAAGGTGACATTAAACCAATATCAAAGATAGTTGACACAAACCTACTACCATTATAGCATGCTCCTCACCGAGTGACGAATTCGTTTATCGACGTGGTCTTAGGAATGGAAATCTGTCGTTAAGTGAGGAGAGGCTGTACTTTTATCATTTATCTAAATTTACTGCAAAATTTTAATGAACTAAGTATTTTCTTCATACACTGCTGTACTATATTAATCTCTCTATGATCTTTCTTGCTTTACAGGAAAACAACACTTGTTCCATGCCACAATGTAAATCCCCCACAACTGTGATATTCCAGCTGTGTTCTTTTTGCCGCAATACCTTTTGTCTGGCGCATCACATGGCTGAAGTACATGGGTGTGGTGACCAGGCTCGCCAGCATGCTAGAATGGTAAGTTTAGTATTAAAATGAAGACATGCGCTTTTTTTATTGTGAATTAATGCATAAAACACAAATACATTGTATTTCTTAATGGCAGCATTAAGAAAGTTAATGTAAGACAATGACTATTTCACTGCTAATGCATATTGTTACTTTTGACATTTCATGCTGAAAGTGGTCCACTTATGACTGCTCAAAGTTTAGGTTTACATGCCTCTTCCACAGAGATGATGCGTAAAGAAAAAATTAACATTTTTTTCTTTGTGGAGTGGTAGGACAGTGAACTGAAATGCACATATTAGTAAGTTCTAGAACCACTGGACATTTAAAGAATTATTAGATAAATTAACCTCTGAAGGTAAGATAATACTGGTATAGTTCTTCTTTTGTAGTTATCCTGTAATTAGGTTCTCTTCCAAAACACACACTACCACTCTGAGCTGTCACCTCTTATCTCATTCAGTGAGATCTTTTACACAAATCTATCATGACCCTTCAGTGGAGGTGCCTTTATGCCAGTGAAGGGCTCTTGAACCAAAGAATTGGATTATCCTCCATTTCCTTGGATTGAATCTAATTACCTCAAACTGCCCTAGGTGCTGTATGACTAATGGGTTTAGCATTTCCAACTAAATACAGTTGACCCCCGCCTTACGATCAGCTCCCAATGCGACCAATTATGTAAGTGTATTTATTGGCAGTTTGGAGGGATATGTTGTGTATCTTTATACGTATATGCTTCTAAACTGTTGTATTCTGAGCACCTCTGCAAAAGCAGTGATAATGTGTGAGTGTGGTGAAAGTGTTGAATGATGATGAAAGTATTTTCTTTTTGGGGATTTTCTTTCTTTTTTGGGTCACCCTGCCTCGGTGGGAGACGACCGACTTGTTGAAAAAAAAAAAAAAAAATTATGTAAGTGCATTTGTATGTGTATTTTCGGAGGTCTGAAACGGACTAATCGAATTCACAGTATTTCTTATGGGAACAAATTCGTTCAGTAACGGCACTTGAACATACCTCTGGAATGAAATAATATCGTAAGGTGGGGGTCCACTGTATACTGTAATAATAATTCTGCAAATTCCCTGTTGTTCATGTAGATGCTTACCTATCTACATTATTACATTCTAATCTTCAGAATACACAGGGCTTCCCCTGACCTTGGCTGTCTTTATTTATTTATTTATTTATTTCTAACTTTTTTTTTTTTTTTTTTTTTTTTTTTTTACAATGTGAGTGGTCTAGTAGTAGGCCAAAATTGTCCAGTTTTTATTTACAGTTTGACCTTTTTTTAATCTATTCTTTATAAATCTGCAGGATTTCAGTTATATTTATTAAGTACATTTCCAGAGGTTGTAGTATGCACCACCACCTCTTGGAGTTCATTCTAGACATGTACCACTCTTTATAAAGAATTTGCATTTTTTCCATTTGTTTTATATAGTAATCAGAATCTATAACTATTCTTTTTTTGTCTTGCAGATGATAACTAAAGAGGGAGTCTTGTATCCTGGCAGTGGTATACCATCCAAGAAACCTGGTGAAGCTCAACGAAAGCAAATGCATAGAAAGTTAGAGAAGAAAATGGAAGAGTTCTCCAAACAAAGACAGGCTAAAAAGCCTTCAAAAAATGCAAAAAAAGAATGAAAATGACATCTCTATTCAAAATATTTATATTAATTTATTATATTGTTACATTTAGTCACAAGGATGATGGGGTATTTTTTCTCATTTAGAAGTGCTACAGTCACTGGTGGGTCATACAGCATCTGGTAAATAAAAGTTAATCATGTTTAGTGAGAAGGGGATGGAAACAGCTCAAATTCTTTTGAATCAAGACACTCCTCCCATTTAAGAGAACTGCAGAGCTGGGTTGTGTTTTGAGTGACTGATAAGTATTGTTAAGGCTTTTGATATTCTATTTTTTACTAACTTTGGGATAGAATGCATTGGTCCCAAAAGTTTTTTTTTTTTTTTTTTTTTTTCAACAAGTCGGCCGTCTCCCACCGAGGCAGGGTGACCCAAAAAAAAGAAAGAAAATCCCCAAAAAGAAAATACTTTCATCATCATTCAACACTTTCACCACACTCGCACATTATCACTGTTTTTGCAGAGGTGCTCAGAATACAACAGTTTAGAAGCATACACAACATATCCCTCCAAACTGCCAATATCCCAAACCCCTCCTTTAAAGTGCAGGCATTGTACTTCCCATTTCCAGGACTCAAGTTGTTTTTATTACTTTATATTACATGTATTTTTTGCAAAACAACCATGGGGGGAGTAGAGTGATAGTTCTAGGCTTTTTGTGTTGCAATCAACGTATCAGGAGCTTGCAGTGTTGCAGAAAAGAGGAGGTCCAAGCAAACACTGATTGTATTTGCTTGGACCTCTTTTCTGCAACATTGCAAGCTCCTGATGTGTTGATTGCAACATGAAAGGCCTAGAGGTATCATTCTACTTCCCCTGTAGTTATTTTGCATCTTGTATCGCTTGTTAGCGATTTTGGCATAATGTATTTTTTTTTATTGAATACTTATAAAATATAGGAAGTTTTCATCACTGACAAGAAATAGTGTTGTGAATGAATATAATTTAAATCCTTTGCATCAAATGTAGATGAAAAAAGTTAACTGTCACATTTACTTTGTTTTCATTTTCTATTAATGTATGACTAATAGATGAACAGTTTTCATGTACAGTAATTGGTTTTCTGTCGATTTTCAGCAATATGCATAAATTTACCCAAATGAATTTTAATACTGCTGTATAGTTTGATATTCTTTAGGATAAAAGTTTCTCATCATATCAAGTATATATTTTGTTATTCTTGTATGTTGATTCTAGATCATGAAGTACTTAAAATGACACCTTATCAGTCTGTAAATATCAATAATGTAGCACAGTCCTATTGAGCACGAGACCAAATCACGTCATTAGAGAGCTGGTTGCGAGAGTAGTTTTGCTTGTTCACCGCATCAAAGTGTAGCCAACTGATAAACTATTTAACTATTCACCATAAATATCAATAATGTACCACAGTCCTATTGAGAACAAGACCAAATCAAGTCATTAGAGAGCTGGCTGTGTGACTAGTTTTGCTTGTTCACTGCATCATGGTGTAGCCAACTGATAAGCTATTCACTTCTGAAGTTAGCAAGCTGTTGTCTACTTATACAATGCCTCATTTTGCACATAGATCACGGCAGCTTATGACATTTTATTGAGAAAGTTTTGTCCACCTGGGACTTATCAGTTCTCAGAGGCAAGTAATGTGTGTATGTATATATGAGAAGGCATGATGTTAGATGAATAGCTAGGTGGATGATATCTATTTTTTTTCCAAAATCAAGAATGAACTTGATTACTATGTAATAATCTTAGTAATGACAGATTTCAAGTACAACCTATTATGCCTTTGATAACTATTTTGGCATCGGTTAAGTTCATCAGATGATTTTCAGGGTTGGGGTGAATAGTATTGTTCACATAATCCTTGTGGCAGATGTTTGTCTCTTTGGTGATTGTGTTCAGGTCTCTGGAGGTTTCACCCACATAAAACTTGTCACAACCTCCACCTAATATCATTTAGTTGCTGGCACTCTAGTTGTGATAAGTTTTACTTTGGTGAAACCTCCAAGGACCTGAACACAAGGATCAATGCACACAAAAATGCTTGCCAGAGGAATGGCATGAATGCTTGTATTTTCCACTACAAGACAAAACCATTTGCTGAAGTTCCTCAAAACCAGACTAGTTATTGATAAATTAGACACATGTGCAACTCTTGGGTATCTTTATTGAGGAAACGTTTTGCCAAACAGTGGCTTCATCAGTCAATGACTGATGAAGCCACTGTGTGGCGAAACGTTTCCTCAATAAAGATACCCAAGAGTTGCATACGTGTCTAATTTATCAACATGTCGGTTCTCTGAACCATTCATCTGCAGACTAGTTATTAAAAGTGCAGACAGGCATAAGAAGTTGTGCTTGGACTTTGCACTGATAATTGTCACTTCTAAGACCATCAGATAGAAATCAGGACCATTCTTAATTTCAGAAACAGTTACCAAACTTTTTCTCACCAGACATGATGCTGTTGTTAGATATATAACCATATGGAGGAGCATTGCACTAGGCCTACTCCCCCATTTAATTTTAAAGCATTTCATGGTTCCACTTCTCTGAGTTACATTACAACAAGTGATGTTACCCACTTTGCTCTACCTCTCACTTCACATCTCCACTATGTATATACAGTGGACCCCCGCTTAACGATCACCTCCCAATGCGACCAATTATGTAAGTGTATTTATGTAAGTGCGTTTGTACGTGTATGTTTGGGGGTCTGAAATGGACTAATATACTTGACAATATTCCTTATGGGAACAGATTCAGTCAGTACTGGCACCTGAATATACTTCTGGAATGAAAAAAATATCGTTAACCGGGGGTCCACTGTATATGTTCTTTTGCTTCTCTCTTCAAGAACTGATTAAAGTCCCTGGTGGGCAAAACATTTTCTCAGTAAAATGCCAAAAATTGCATGCGTCTTAGTAGTAACCTAATGAAGTACAGTACAAGTATTCATCAGTATGGACATTAATAACAAAAGTTAACAGCTCATTAGCTTCTGTCAAAATTTGTAATCTAAGCATTCATGAATACTTGTTTAGTAATGCTATGTAAATAGGACACACTATAAGGTTCATGGCATTTGAGGAAATGTTTCATCCATCAGTGACTTCATCAGTTCTCCAAGAGTAAACAACATATTACAGAGAAGATGTAAGGAAATGTAGAGCTGGGCAAGTGATGTCAATCACATTACAAAAAGTAACGAGTGGCAATAAGAGCAGATTCCAAGCAAGGCCTATTATGCTTATCTACTTCTTTGATAACTCGTTTGGTATCGAAGTTCATCAGATGTTTTCCCTATTGTGATTAATAGTAAAAGCATATATGTGTTCAGTTATCCTCATATTTAGGTGCCTGAAGATTTCACCCACATGAAATTTATCACAACCATCACATGGTATAATGTAGATGCCAACACTGGTGGTTGTGATATGTCTTACATAGGTGAAACCTCCAAGGAACTGAACACGAGGATCAATGAACAGAGAATGCCTGCCAGAGGGATGACATGAATGATGCTTTTACTATTTGCTTCAACACAAAAACCATCTGATGAACCTCCCCAATGCCAAACTAGTTATCAAAGAAGCAGACAGGCATAATAGGCTGTGCTTGGAATCTGCAATGAATGTCACTACTAATGCTATCAAAGACAAGGCATATGATGATATTGACTGAATCTACAGAACTTGTGTATAAGATTTAAACACTTCTTATGCTAACTTTATATATAACACAGAATTCTAAATACTACTGACTTCACTTACCTTAACATAATTAAGCAGACAGTAACTTCACTGTTAATTAAAAAGCTTACCTTTCATTTTTTCTAATGTTGTTTGTGTGTATATTATATATACTGCGTACTGTAATTTGCCTAATATAAACTCAAAATCTCAAACATTTGTTTATTTCATTTTCCCTTGGTTTGTGTGTACAGTATATATATGTATTTGGCCTATAATTAGCATTGGTTTGAAATGGGGTAAAGCAGCTGGGATTGATGGAATATTATCATTATAATCAAAAAGAAGCGCTAAGCCACAAGGGCTATACAGCTGGGATTGATGGAATCGAGTCAGAAATGTTAAAAGCAAGTGGAGTTTTGGAGTGGTTCATGCATTTGTTCAATAAATGTATGAAAGCAGAGAAGGTAGCCAGGGATTAGCAGAGAGCATGCATAGTTCCTTTGTATAAAGTAATATGGGATAAAAGAGTGTAAGAATTATAGGGAATAATCCTGTCGTGTATGTGAGGTAAGTGTATGGTACTGTAGTTACTACTAAAATAAGGTTAAAAAAGAGCAAGATCACAGATGATCAAGGTAATTTCAGGAAGGGGTATATGTGTAGACCAAGTGTTTACATTGAAACATACAAGTGAACAGTATTTAGATAGAGGTAAGGAAGTTTTCATTGCATTTGTGGATTTAGAAAAGGCATACGATAAACCACAGTACGGGTGGGAGTGAACTCACAGCAAGTGATTTGTAAAATTCCAGATCAGTGCATAAGCCACTGGTCCAGCTGGATACAATTAGATTCGTCCAACTAAGTATATTTATACACCATGGGGAGATTAGCATTTGCCCCACTCTAACCACAACTGCAAGTTTTTACAGATGAATCTCCCACCAGCATGGCTGTGACAAACTCTAGGTCAAGTCCCCTCCAAGCCGTCATCATGACTCACGAAATCGTAATGACATAAATGCAAACAAATCACAGTATGGGTGAGGGTTGAACTCGCGGCAAGCGAGTCATAAAACTGTCGTCATTACGATTTCATGAGGCATATGATAGAGTAGGTAGGGAAGCAATGTGGCATATGTTGCAAGTGTAAGAAATAGGTGGTAGGTTACTTAAAGCAGTTAGTTTTATAAGAACAGTGAGACTCAGGGTATGTTGGGGAGAGGGAAATTATTTTCCAGTAAATGTAGGCCCAAGACTGGGATATGCGATGTCACCATGGCTGCTTAACACTAATAATATTCCGGTAATTAATTTTTATAGTGGGCCAGAAGAAGATAAATTATGTAACATCACAGTCACTAGTGAAATGGTTGTGAAGCAGATAGACCGACTGAAGCAAAATAAGTCACCGGGTCCTGATGAGGTTTTTTCAAGGGTTCTAAAGGAATGCAAAATGGAAGTCTGTGAACCATTAACTAATATTTTTAATTTATCTCTTCAAACAGGTGTAGTGTCTGATATGTGGAAGATGGCTAATGTAATTCCTATTTTTAAAACAGGGGACAAGTCGTTACTGTCAAATTACCGCCCAATAAGCCTGACCTCAATTGTAGGCAAATTACTAGAGTCAATTATAGCTGAGATTATAAGAAGCCATCTCGATAAGCATAGCTTGATTAATGATACTCAGCATGGATTCACAAGAGGCCGGTCTTGTCTAACTAATTTATTAACTTTCTTCAGTAAGCTTTTGAGGCTGTTGACCACAATAAAGAATTTGATATTGTTTACTTAGATTTTAGTAAGGCATTTGATAGAGTTCCGCACCAAAGACTGTTGAAGAAAGTAGCAGCTCATGGCATTGGGGAAAGGGTGCTCTCGTGGATCGAATCATGGCTCACAGACAGGAAGCAGAGAGTGTCCATAAATGGGGTTAAATCCAAGTGGGGATCAGTAACAAGTGGCGTTCCACAGGGATCAGTCTTGGGCCCGTTGTTGTTTATAATATATATCAATGATCTTGATGAAGGAATTACTAGTGATATGAGCAAATTCGCCGATGACACGAAGATAGGTAGGATAATTGATTCAAACGTAGATGTTAGGGAACTTCAGGAGGATTTAGACAAACTCTACTCTTGGTCAGAAAAGTGGCAGATGCAGTTCAATGTAGATAAATGCAAGGTTCTGAAGCTCGGGAGTGTCCATAACCCTAGCACTTATAAGTTAAATAATGTAGAAGTTAGCCATACAGATTGCAAAAAGGACTTGGGGGTTATGGTAAGCAGCAACCTTAAACCAAGACAGCAATGCCTAAGCGTACGTAATAAGGCAAATAGATTACTGGGATTTATATCAAGAAGTGTAAGCAACAGAAGTCCAGAGGTCATACTGCAGCTTTATACATCATTAGTAAGGCCTCATCTAGATTATGCAGCTCAATTCTGGTCTCCATATTACAGAATGGACATAAATTCGTTAGAAAACATTCAGCGTAGGATGACTAAATTAATACATAGCATTAGAAATCTTCCTTATGAAGAAAGATTGAAGACTCTTAAGTTACATTCACTTGTTAGACGAAGAATGAGGGGAGACCTGATCGAAGTGTATAAGTGGAAGATAGGTATTAATAAAGGAGATATTAACAAGGTCTTGAGGATATCTCTCCAAGAGAGAACCCGCAGTAATGGATTTAAATTAGATAAGTTTAGATTTAGAAAGGACATAGGAAAGTATTGGTTTGGAAATAGGGTAGTTGATGAGTGGAACAGTCTACCTAGTTGGGTTATTGTGGCTAGGACTTTGGGTAGTTTCAAATTTAGGTTGGATAAGTACATGAGTGGGAGGGGTTGGATTTGAGAGGGACTTGCACATCGGAGCTTGTTTCTTGGGTGGCATTGAAAATTGGGTTGGTCAAATGTTTGTTAGTGGGATGAATTGTAAAGGACCTGCCTAGTATGGGCCAACAGGCCTGCTGCAGTGTTCCTCCTTTCTTATGTTCTTATTTATTGATGGGGTTGTAAAAGTGAATGCCAGGGTGTCAGAAAAAGTATACCTGGAGAGTTTCAGGGATCAACTCCCCCATGGTCTGGTCTGTGACCGGGCATCGTAGTGGATCAAGCCTGAGGATAACCCAAAAATTCAGATAGTGACATTTCCACTGGAGTCCTTAATAAAGAATCTAATACAGTATAGAGTGGGAGTTGTCCCAGTTACTTTTTGCTGATGATACAGCACTTTTGGGAGATTCTGTATAGTTTATATAACTGTATTTAGGTGTACCTGTACCTGAATAAACTTACTAACCTAGTTAAACATGCTGCATAATGAAACCAATGCGATGAAACTAGGTAGGCAATATCCATAGAATTTTCACTAACCTAGAGAGAAAAACTTATTTTTATGAAGCTCAGGGTAAGGTGGTGTGAGGAAACAAGCCCAATGTTTCCACTCGTTTGTGGATCGAGTTACAGTCCTTCACTGTGTGAAGTGAAGCCTCTACCAACTGAGCCACGAGCATCTACCATTTTTTTTATAAAACTAACAGATTTGCACCTACACAAGGTAACACTGTAGTGAGCCTCCCTAAGATGCATCGTTATTTCATGTTTGATCCCGCTTAAAAAAAATTGATTTTATCAATTTAAATGCAGAAAAAAACATTTAAAAAAATACTGGCATGCACGAAGTCATGCCAGCAATCACTCGGGGCAAAGTGGTTTCAAGGATCCCAATTGGATTATTATAATCAAGGGGAAGCGCTAAACCCATAGGTCCCCAATTGGAAATAGTATGTCTCTCTGACTTTCTTGGGTTATCCTAGGTGATCTACACATATGCTGCTATGTATGAAAATTTATTTAACTGTATTTATGTGTACCTGTTCCTAAATAAACTTATTTGCTTTCTGTGTAAAGTTAGTTTAATATGTTTATTATGCACACCATACCCATCCTGTGGGCGGTAGTCAAAATATTAGAGGTACACAATGGGTCCAGGACCTGTGCCCCAAAGTTTTGATAGCTGAGCAAGTTACAAAGGTAATGAACTCCAGGTAAATCTGGTCACAATCATGACAAGTTACAAAAGTATTACAGAAAGTACACAGGTTTTGAAAGTTTAAAGCAGAACAGAAGAGGTGTTTTCAAATTATCACAGAAACTTGACAGAAACATAATTTTGACAATCAATATAAGTATCCTCTTAGGGGTTACCTTATTAATCTTAAATTACCTAAAATATATATATATTTTCTCACCCCAACAGAAATAAGCCACTGACTTTTTTGGGTTATCCTGCTATGTATGATATGCTGCTATATATGATAATCTATGTAACTGTATCTGTGTATACCTGAATAAACTTACACTAGTATGTTATTGCTAATTATTATTTCTTACTCATCCTGAATGGGTACGTTTACAATATTCAAGAAATGCTCCATAATTTTTAAAGGGGTAGACCGGTAAGCCATCGGAAGACCTCGGTCAGATGACCAAAAGCTCCAAAGGCGGGTCATCAACTGCCTAAGACCCGCGTCAGGAAACACTTGTCCTGTTTCCCGACGAACATTACCTAACCTAATAAATCCTTCCGGATTTAGCATTTCTTAAATACTATAAACGTGAACTGGAGGAAGAATACATCGAATTCAGTGAACCAAAAACCCCTTACAGGCATTAGAATACCTCCCTTGAAAGGCATTATGAAAATCTTCTAAACAATACAACACTACCACGGCCTTGTGGCGCAACGGATAACGCGTCTGACTACGGATCAGAAGATTCCAGGTTCGAATCCTGGCAAGGTCGGCTCATGTTTTTAATTTTCTGTATTCAGCTACATTAATTAAATATTCGTCTTACTAATGTTCATAGTTTCTACAGCAGTTACAATGGATATATATTACTTTTATGGAGAATAGATGGCAATCAGGTTCAGAGTAAGGAAGGAGAGGGATTAATTCAACTCCTTGAATCAAGAGCCCATCACCAGCATCAAAGAACCTTCCTTAGTAAGTTTATTCAGGCAAACACAAATACAGTTATATAGAATTATCATACATAGCAGCATATGTGTAGAGAACCTGGGATAACCCAAAAAAAGTCAGTGACTTATTTCCACTGGGGTCCTTGAGGAGATGAGGATTAATATGTCCGTCTAGTTTATGTGTACTTGTACCTAAATAAACTTACTTGAACTATTAGAGGGATTCAGTCACAAAATTAATGCACGAAAACAATTGCACTAATAGCATTATTACTGAATATCATTGGAAAGCAAATACAGTTTCGCTGCTAATATAAATATCTGCTTATTTCCTTATTAGTTATGCGAAACAAAAAATTGGTCTAATAGAAGTAAATCTTTACAGTTTGCAACGTAACTATACTATATTCATGGCAAAACGTTATGTCAGTGACTTTTTTGGGTTATCCCATATAATTTAAACTATGTATGATAACTGTACTTGTGTACCTGTACCAAAACAAACTTAACAATTTTGCATTTCAGTGTCAACACTTTAAAGTCTCTCAAACAATGACAACCTAGCCTATTGTTAGTCATAATTATCTATCTAGCTAAATATCAAGTTATATAGCTTTCAACTCAACTACTTTGGCTGAATTGTTCAGTCTAATAAAATTATTATTATAATAAAAAAGAAGCGCTAAGCCACAAGGTCAGTCTTAACAAAAGTGCGTTAAAACTTTGGAGCCCAGTCCCTAGACCCATTATGTACTCATCTTTTTAACTACCGCCACAGGATGGGTATGAGGTGCATAATACATGTATATTAAACTAACCCCCCCCCCCTCTTCTCCCTTGCTCCCAGGCCCTTGTACATGTTTCTGCGCTCCCATACTTATGATCAATTAAAAACTCACCTACAGTGTGGTGATGATTTTGCTGTGCTGATGGTGACAGGAGCCATGACTGGGCGGAGGGAGCCATGACTGTGCGGAGGGAGCCATGACTGTGGGCGGAGGGAGCCATGACTGTGGGCGGAGGGAGCCATGAGTGTGGTTGGAGGGAGCCATGACTGTTTGCGGAGGGAGCCATGACTGTGGGCGGAGGGAGCCATGACTGGGCGGAGGGAGCCATGACTGGGCGGAGGGAGCCATGACTGGGCGGAGGGAGCCATGACTGGGTGAAGGGAGCCGTGACCGTGGGTGGAGGGAGCCATGACTGGGCGGAGGGAGCCATGACTGGGTGAAGGGAGCCGTGACCGTGGGTGGAGGGAGCCATGACTGGGTGGGAGGAGCTACTTGACAACACAACCAGCTCAACAACAAAAGTAACACTGACTGTTGAAGTCTTGAATGGTTGGGGGGGGGGGTGCACTGTTGGTAAAAGCCTCTTGATCCAAGAAATTGGAGCTACCCTTCTCTTTCTCGAATCAGATCCTATTGCCTCCCATTCCCCAGACATTATATGGCCTCACTACGGGTTTCACGCTTCCCCATCAATATAATTGGGCTTAAAGCTGATCAACTACCCGAGGGTCATTAAGGCAGTGCTTCTCCTGCAACACTACCAGCAAGGTTACTTTAACATTTAAGATACAGATTAAATTAAGCTCTCGTAATAGATACGTTGAGAGGTACTTGAGTTATTTATCCTGACCTGTACCAGGTTAGAAATCCTGATAGATTTTTAAAGCTTGTTTCCTGTTTCATTTTAGCAAAGAAAGTAATGATAAACGAGTCTAAGTAATTTTAGTATTAATAAAATAATAATAAATAATTTAATAATAATACATCATGATGACACTCTTCAGGTCACTTGTTCTATCTAGGCTGGAATATTGCTGCACACTAACAGCACCTTTCAAGGCAGGTGAAATTGCCGACCTAGAAAATGTACAGAGAACTTTCACGGCGCGCATAACGGAGATAAAACACCTCAATTATTGGGAGCGCTTGAGGTTCCTAAACCTGTATTCCCTGGAACGCAGGAGGGAGAGATACATGATTATATACACCTGGAAAATCCTAGAGGGACTAGTACCGAACTTGCACACGAAAATCACCCACTACGAAAGCAAAAGACTTGGCAGACGATGCACCATCCCCCCAATGAAAAGCAGGGGTGTCACTAGCACGTTAAGAGACCATACAATAAGTGTCAGGGGCCCGAGACTGTTCAACTGCCTCCCAGCACACATAAGGGGGATTACCAACAGACCCCTGGCAGTCTTCAAGCTGGCACTGGACAAGCACCTAAAGTCAGTTCCGGATCAGCCGGGCTGTGGCTCGTATGTTGGTTTGCGTGCAGCCAGCAGCAACAGCCTGGCTGATCAGGCTCTGATCCACCAGGAGGCCTGGTCTCAGACCGGGCCGCGGGGGCGTTGACCCCCGGAATTCTCTCCAGGTAAACTCCAGGTAAATTATTTTTTTTTTCAACAAGTCGGCCGTCTCCCACCGAGGCAGGGTGACCCAAAAAAAGAAAGAAAATCCCCAAAAAGAAAATACTTTCATCATTCAACACTTTCACCACACTCACACATTATCACTCCTTTTGCAGAGGTGCTCAGAATACAACAGCTTAGAAGCATATACGCATGAAGATACACAACACATCCCTCCAAACTGCCAATATCCCAAACCCCTCCTTTAAAGTGCAGGCATTGTACTTCCCATTTCCAGGACTCAAGTCCGATTATATGAACATAACCGGTTTCCCTGAATCCCTTCACTAAATATTACCCTGCTCACACTCCAACAGATCGTCAGGTCCCAAGTATCATTCGCCTCCATTCACTCCTAACATGCTCATGCACGCTTGCTGGAAATCCAAGCCCCTAGCCCACAAAACCTCCTTTACCCCCTCTTTCCAACCCTTTCGAGGACGACCCCTACCCCTCTTTCCTTCCCCTATAGATTTATATGCTTTCCATGTCATTCTACTTTGATCCATTCTCTCTAAATGACCAAACCACCTCAACAACCCCTCTTCTGCCCTCTGACTAATGCTTTTATGAACTCCACACCTTCTCCTAATTTCCACACTCCGAATTTTCTGCATAATATTTACACCACACATTGCCCTTAGACAGGACATCTCCACTGCCTCCAACCGTCTCCTCGCTGCTGCGTTTACCACCCAAGCTTCACATCCATATAAGAGTGTTGGTACTACTATACTTTCATACATTTCCTTCTTTGCCTCCATAGATAACATTTTTTGACTCCACATATACCTCAACACACCACTCACCTTTTTTCCCTCATCAATTCTATGATTAACCTCATCCTTCATAAATCCATCCGCCGACACGTCAACTCCCAAGTATCTAAAAACATTCGCTTCTTCCATACTCCTCCTCCCCAATTTGATATCCAATTTTTCTTTATCTAAATCATTTGATACCCTCATCACCTTACTCTTTTCTATGTTCACTTTCAACTTTCTACCTTTACACACATTCTCAAACTCATCCACTAACCTTTGCAATTTTTCTTTAGAATCTCCCATAAGCACAGTATCATCAGCAAAAAGTAACTGTCAATTCCCATTTTGAATTTGATTCCCCATAATTTAATCCCACCCCTCTCCCAAACACCCTAGCATTTACTTCTTTTACAACCCCATCTATAAATATATTAAACAACCATGGTGACATTACACATCCCTGTCTAAGACCTACTTTTACCGGGATGTATTCTCCCTCTCTTCTACACACCCTAACCTGAGCCTCACTATCCTCATAAAAGCTCTTTACAGCATTTAGTAACTTACCACCTATTCCATATACTTGCAACATCTGCCACATTGCTCCTCTATCCACTCTATCATATGCCTTTTCTAAATCCATAAATGCAATAAAAACTTCCCTACCTTTATCTATATACTGTTCACATACGTATATGCTTCAATGTAAACACTTGATCTACACATCCCCTACCCACTCTGAAGCCTCCCTGCTCATCCGCAATCCTACATTCTGTCTTACCTCTAATTCTTTCAATTATAACCCTACCGTATACTTTTCCTGGTATACTCAGTAAACTTATTCCTCTATAATTTTTACAATCTCTTGTGTCCCCTTTCCCTTTATATAAAGGGACTATACATGCTCTCTGCCAATCCCTAGGTACCTTCCCCTCTTTCATACATTTATTAAACAAAAGTACCAACCACTCCAACACTATATCCCCCCCTGCTTTTAACATTTCTGTCATGATTCCGTCAGTTCCAGCTGCTTTACCCCCTTTCATTCTACGTAATGCCTCACGTACCTCCACCACACTTACATTCTGCTCTTCTTCACTCCTAAAAGATGGTATACCTCCCTGGCCAGTGCATGAAATTACCGCCTCCCTTTCTTCCTCAACATTTAAAAGTTCCTCAAAATATTCTCTCCATCTACCTAATACCTCCCTCTCCCCATCTACTAACTCCCCTACTCTGTTTTTAACTGACAAATCCATACTTTCCCTAGGCTTTCTTAACTTGTTTAACTCACTCCAAATTTTTTCTTATTTTCATTAAAATTTCTTGACAGTGCCTCTCCCACTCTTTCATCTGCTCTCCTTTTGCACTCTCTCACCACTCTCTTCACCTTTCTTTTACTCTCCATATACTCTGCTCTTCTTATAACACTTCTGCTTTGTAAAAGCCTCTCGTAAGCTACCTTTTTCTCTTTTATCACACCCTTTACTTCATCATTCCACCAATCACTCCTCTTTCCTCCTGCCTCCACCCTCCTATAACCATAAACTTCTGCCCCACATTCTAATACTGCATTTTTAAAACTATTCCAACCCTCTTCAACTCCCCCACTACTCATCTTTGCACTAGCCCACCTTTCTGCCAATAGTCGCTTATATCTCGCCCGAACTTCCTCCTTCCTTAGTTTATACACTTTCACCTCCCTCTTACTTGTTGTTGCCACCTTCCTCTTTTCCCATCTACCTCTTACTCTAACTGTAGCTACAACTAAATAATGTACATGTACATCCTGGAGCCTACCCATCTACCTTTTATCCACCAATACATAATCTAACAAACTACTTTCATTACGTGCTACATCATACCTTGTATATTTATTTATCTTCTTTTTCATAAAATATGTATTACTTATTACCAAATTTCTTTCTACACATAGCTCAATTAAAGGCTCCCCATTTACATTTACCCCTGGCATCCCAAATTTACCTACTACTCCCTCTATAACATTTTTACCCACTTTAGCATTGAAATCCCCAACCACCATTACTCTCACACTTGATTCAAAACTCCCCACGCATTCACTCAACATTTCCCAGAATCTCTCTCTCTCCTCTACACTTCTCTCTTCTCCAGGTGCATATACGCTTACTATAACCCACTTTTCACATCCAATCTTTATTTTACTCCACATAATCCTTGAATTTATACATTTGTAGTCCCTCTTTTCCTGCCATAGCTTATCCTTCAACATTATTGCTACTCCTTCTTTAGCTCTAACTCTATTTGAAACCCCTGACCTAATCCCATTTATTCCTCTCCATTGAAACTCTCCCACCCCCTTCAGCTTTGTTTCACTTAAAGCCAGGACATCCAGCTTCTTCTCATTCATAACATCCACAATCATCTCTTTCTTATCATTTGCACAACACCCAGGGAGGTACTACCGTCCTGCCAAGTGAGTGTAAAACGAAAGCCTGTAATTGTTTTACATGATGGTAGGATTGCTGGTGTCTTTTGTCTGTCTCATAAATATGCAAGATTACAGGCATATCTTGCTACTTCTACTTACACTTAGGTCACACTACACATACATGTACACGTTTATTTATACACACTCATCTGAGTTTTCTTTGATTTTATCTTAATAGTTCTTGGTCTTATTATTTTTCCTTTTATATCCATGGGGAAGTGGAATAAGAATCTTTCCTCCGTAAGCCATGCGTGTTGTAAAAGTCAACTAAAATGCCGGGAACAATGGGCTAGTAACCCCTTTTCCTGTAAAGATTACTAAAAAGAATAAGAAGAAGAAAATTGTCAAAGTGGGATGTCTGAATGTCTTGGGTGGCATTGAAAATTGGGTTGGGCAAATGTTTTGTTAGTGGGATGAATTGTAAAGGACCTGCCTAGTATGGGCCAGCAGGCCTCCTGCAGTGTTCCTCCTTTCTTATGTTCTTATGTTCTTATGTTCTTATGGATGTTGTGCATTCAAATTAGTATTATAATCAAAACCAAGCACTAAACCCACTAGGGTCATACAGCGCTGCATTATTATTCAAAGAATGTACTAAACGTAAGGAATTTTATTCACAGGATATACACACTGAGAGGTATATTTCTGTCAGCTTATACATACACACACACACTGAGAGGTATATTTCTGTCAGCTTATACATACACACACTTTAATCCGTTTTATGGATGAAAAGATTATGTGCAACCTTAATGACCTTACTGCAGTAAATAGGCCTTAAATTCAAGTCAGCATTAATATTACAGAGGTTTAAGGCAAATTTCACAGTAAAACACATGGAGTAACCAAAACGAAAAATAAATCATCGCTTGGGGGATAGAAGACATTCAGGCCCAATTCAGGGAACTGGAGCACAGATCCAATTCCCTAGATCAAGAGCCCCCCACCAGCATCAAGGAACCTCCCTTGATGACCCCAGCCAAAATAGTGAATTCACTTAACCCTTTCTTACCTTCTCTTCGTGTCGAAAGTCACAGTGCCATGGCTAGAACAATTCACAATTAACGAACAATTCACAATTAACTGCACTAAGGAGAGGAAATTTCTATTAACATTTCAGTACATCCTGGGCCATTGTCAAGTCACAAGTGAGTGAGAAAATAACAAAATAGTCCAGAAACAATAGTTTCTGCATTACAATATCCAAACCCAGTGTTATACAAGAAATGAATTTTACTAATTATCAGTTCCTTGGAAACGTAATTATCATCAATAAGAGAATTAAAGTGTAAGTTGGTATTCTCACATGGAAGCTCTAAACCCATAGAAATCATACAGCACTTGGGGAATGGGAGGTAATTAGGTTTTATCTGTTTAAGAGGATATCTCCAATGGCCTGGATCAAGTCTTTCACTAGCATTGAAAATAAAAGATTAATATATTCTTAGAGCACTAAACTTATATGGGTCATAGAGCACTTAGGGAATAGGTTATCAAGTTTAATCCAAGGAATGTAAAGGTAGCTCCAATGCCTTGGATTAAGTGCCCCAGCATCAAGACACCCCTCTTCAAGAGGCATTTACATAAAAAAAGCACCAAACCCATATGGGTCATGCAGTCTTGATAAAGGCTTAATTACCCATAATTAATACAGTGAACCCCCGACTTACGAACAGCTCCCAACTCGAACAATTATGCAAGTGTATTTTTGTAAGTGCTTTTGTAAGTGTATTTTTGGGGGTCTGAAACGGACTAATCTAATTTACAGTATTCCTTGTGGGAGCAAATTCGTTTGGTAACGGCACCCGAACAGCCTTCTGTAACGAATTAATATCGTAAGTCAGGGGTCCACTGTATTATTAATGGGAGGCACTATTACCACAGTTCTGCTGTTTCTTTTTTTTTCTTTATGTTTTATTAGGTTCCCATATTTTTATTTAGGTAATCAATACAATTCATTTTACATTTGTTATGGGGCACTCATTTAAGCATTGTCTAGATTAACAATTGGGCAACCCAATAAGAAAAACATTGGGACTTAATCCTTTTGGGTTTGTATTATTTGTAAAATATTCTTTGTTGTTTTAATGAAATGTGTATTTTAATTGTTTATTAGTCTCAAAGTAATGCATGAAATGTGTGTCTCAGGTCTACAAAGTTAGACTAATATTGTTCCCAGTTTGGCTAGGATACAGGAAAACCAGTTTCACTTTCTCAGGTGAGACTATATATTCCATATCATACAGTACTTTACATTCATATATCCACGTGGAAGCGCTAAACCCATAGGGGTCATACAACGCCTGAGGTGATCAGGTTTGAGCCAAGGAAGGTGAGGTGTAGCTCTAATTTTCTGGAACAAGGGATTATAATGCAACACCTTCACTACAAATGTCAGACAAAATATACAGTCAACAAAATACAACATACAGTATAAGAAAATAATGTATCTAGCACTACTGTAGCATAGTAATATAATCACTAAACTACCAACAATAATTATTAATACTTTTAATACTGTAATTAAAATTCTATGTTAGTAGAAAAAGTTGAAGTATGACATAGCCAATAAGTGATAAGAAAACACAGCAACATATCTTTATTGATGTGAAGTGTCACCTACATGAGGCTTTATCAAATACAAGGAGGTACTCAATAAAGCTTCATGTAGATGAAATGTCATACTAATAAAATTCTCTTATTTGCTGTATGAGTCCTCTGGTAAAAATTAACCAACTAATGAATTAAAACCATTTTCTGGCTTAAACTATTTTCCAACAAGCTCTACAACAGATACTAGTGGATCAAAATAGAAAATGCCAACAACGGTGAAGAAGACACACGTTACAAAAATATCTGTTGGGACAATATTTTTCTCTATGTAGAGCTTTTATCAATTTATTAAATACTGTAACTTGATGAAAATTCTAGACAGCAAAACATCATCCCAGACAAAGCTTCTACAACTTGTGTCAAGGAAAGATTTGGTACAGTTTACTAAAAAATGTGAAACAAGATGCATGCTCAGTGTTAAGATATTGTATTGGGAAAACATTTTGCCAGGTCCAAAGAAGCCAGTCATGCTAGAATGTTTCCTTGATAAATTAAAATACTGTACATGTGTCTTTTGAAATATGTCTACCTCAGCAGGTACTGATATACAGTACAATTCAGGAGAGTAAGCCACAATTCTTATACATATAGCTAAAGTGTCTTATATACATTACTCTATCATAAAAAATAAAAGTATTTATATATTACACATAATATATATTTCTCAATATACATACTGTACTAAGTATGGTGTTTATAACCAAGCATTTCCAAACCTAAATGTACACTAATTTTGAGAATACAGTGGACCCCCGCATAACGATTACCTCCGAATGTGACCAATTATGTAAGTATATTTATGTAAGTGCGTTTGTATGTGTATGTTTGGGGGTCTGAAATGGACTAATCTACTTCACAATATTTCTTATGGGAACAAATTCGGTCAGTACTGGCACCTGAACATACTTCTGGAGTGAAAAAATATCGTTAACCGGGGGTCCACTGTACACTTGATGTTTAGCAGTGGTACTGTAAGATTTTCTTCAGCTTTTTAACCTGGAGGGTTAGCCATCCAGGATAACCCAATAAAGTCAGTGCATCATCATGGACTGTCTGTCTTATTTCCATTGGGGTCCTTTTCAATCTTGTCCCCCAGGATGAGACCCACACCAGGTACCTAACTTACTGCTACGGGAAAAGGAACAACAGGTGTGAGGAAACATGTCTGTTTCCACCCATGCCAGGGATTGAACCATGGACACTAATTGTGTGAGGTGAGTGTGTTGTCAACCGAACCATGGGACGTAGAACCAAGCTACAGTGGAATCTCAGTTTTCATACACCCCAGTTTTCATAGGATTCGGGTTTTCGAGGACTTTTTCTGTCAAAATTTTGTCCCAGTTTTCATACATCACCTCGGTTTTCATGGAGTTGACAATGGTCCGTACCAAACGTGTCCACCGGCCCACCTGCGTCACTCAGCCACTCAAGCGCCGAGTGACTCAGTTGAGTGAGCATCACCCTTCATGGGAGATAGTGTTTTGGAGTCGATAATTTGCAAAAAGGCAAGGCAGTTGATGGGCTGGGGCTGACCCTGACAACCCTACACCTGTTGTGGAATCTATTGTGTCTTTGGGGAAGTCCATGGGGTTGGATGCGAGTGGCCAGGATGTGGAAGAGTTGGTGGATGACCACAGGGAAGAGCTAACCACTGAAGAGCAGCAACACCTTCAACTAGAACAGCAACAGACCGCAGCTGAGGAAATTGCCTCAGAGGAGGAGGAAGAGAGAGGGGAGAATGTGCCTTCTTCAGTGATTAAGGACATGTGTGCAAAGTGGAGTGAGTTGCAAAGTTTTGTGGAGAAATATCACCCTAACAAAGCTGTTGCAAGCTGTGTCTGCAACATATTCAATGACAATGCCTTGTCCCACTTTAGGAAAATGTTAGAGACGCCAGAAACAGACCTCTCTGGACAGATTTTTTGTGCGACAGGGGTACAGTGACTCTCAAGCTGGTCCTAGTGCCAGTAAAAGACAAAGAAGGGAAGTAACCCCAGATAGTGCCTTGATACCTGAAGTCCTTATGGAAGGGGATTCCCCTTCCAAACAATAACCTCTCTTCCCTCTCCCCTCCTCGCCGTGTTCCATACGCCAACAAGAGTCTTCAATAAAGGTAAAAGTGATGTTAAATGTTCATTTATCCATTTATATTTATTTCTCACTGTTTTCTGTATGTAAAACCATAGTTACTCTCTATAAAATGTATTTTTTGTTAATATTGTTGCATGTCTGGAATGGATTAATTGGATTTACACTATTTCTTATGGGAAATATTGCTTCTGTATTCATACAATTCGATTTTTGTCAGACTTTCTGAAACGAATTAATCACAAAAACTGAGGTTCCACCGTACTTTTATTTCATCACCAAGATGTATACATGTTGAATACGATTTTCAAAATACCTTCACTGTATTTTACTCTCCTCCATGAAGCTAACTGTTGTTACATTCACAGAAGAATCCATAAAGCTCAAAGAATGTTCAGAAGGATTGGCTCTTACTGTACTAAACAATTTAAATATGTAACAAAAATAAAAAATATTTAAAGCAATGTCTGGTTTGAAGGATCCAGCCTATCAGACAATAATTATTGCTTAGTGTCTTATTTACATATGCATCACTCACCAGTTGGGAAGGAGACTTTCTTTGGATTATTCACCCTAGAGGAATAATAAGTCTAGGATAATCCAAGGCTATTTTTTACTTCACTGGGGTGCTGTATAACCCTTATGAGGTCATACAGCATTTTGGAGAATGAGACGATCAGATTTGATCCATGGAAAAGGAATGCATCTCCAAGAGCCTTTCACTGGCATTAAAGTACCTCCCATGAAGCCAAGCAATATTGCATTTTTCCAATGCAGTCTTTAGGTCCTCTTTCCTAGTATGTGACTGACACCATGCAACTAACTCCTAAAGTAGGTACTGCTAGATAGACAGGGGCAGATGTCAGGAGATGACCACAGAAGTGGGCTCTTTTGGTTATAAATTAAACACTTGACCATCAATCTTGCCTCACTAAGACTGAATCAGGTTCTTTCGGGTGGGAGTCAAACACTCAACCGAGAAAAACAATGCTAAATTGCCGCTCCTGATGGCTCCATGTCTAATGGCTGGAAATCATTATATACTGTACTTGAGAGGCTTTGCATCTGCTAAATTAAACTATATAGATATAATTTTATTTCAATTGATTTTACTTGCTAGTGTTAAAAAATCAATTGTGCGTAACAATTTTGTTTCTTAAATGTATTATTCTTAACAGTAAGGCTATTACCAGTAAATAAACCTATTGTGAAAAATAATAATTTGAAAAGGAAACTTAACATGAATCACACTAACAAAATTTTGTAAATATTACCAACTTCAGCTTGAGATAAATTTGAATGAAAAATCTTTTCCTTGTTTAATAAAATAAATAAATATATTCATAATAAAAGTGTATCTAGACATGCCAAAGCTTACCCTCAGCACCTCAAAAGTCTGGTAACATAAGCCAGTGTGATAGACACTAGTGCTACAGAACATGTAGCTACTGGGGTCCCACCTGAATTTATGATTTTCTTATTGAGGTCTTTAACATGCTTGTAGATATTTTCTGGTCTTTGTACTGGACGCTCACAGTCATTCTCATAAGGACCAATGCATGATGCATAGGCCATCACGTGAGCCACATAGTTCTGTTCATGAACTCGATGGAAGAGGTGAGCCATTGGACCTGCGAGATAAAACATTTTCATAAAACTATTTTGGAAATAATCATGCTTGAAATGCAATGTTATCACTGAACAAAATTAACAGCTTTTTTTACGCTAATACAAATGACAACCCTGCCACCAGCTGAATTATTTTATTATTATATTCACTGGGCCTGGTCATACAGCACCCAGGAAAGGTCAAGTACAATAATAAGGTTGGATGAGTGAACATTATTTGCCAAATGAGCTCAGGACAAAAATGCTTAGTTTGAGACTTAGCAGAGATCAATAGCAATATAAATTAGTTAACACTGACTGGACAAACATCCTCTACAGGAAGGATGCCTCAAGGAAGGTGTGTCTTCATACTTAGTGATGGGTATGTGATCCAAAGAATTGTAGTTACTATCAACTTACTTCACTCAAACTTACTTACCCCTCATTCCCCAGGTATTGTATGATCTTAATGGCTTCAGCACATTCACATGAATTTATTAATAATAATCAACAGCAAGAAACCTTTGCTTATGCAGTACAAAACAGTACAGAATCAGTTTAATAACTAAGCCACAAATTGAAAATGAGCAACTGTTTTGGTCAGCCATGGACCATTATTAAGTAGCAAGCCATCTAGTTTTCATTTCAATTTGTAGGTTAGGTGTGAATAATTCTAGCTACAGTTATTTTGTTAATTCTCTTTTTTTCAAAACTAGATTATATTGCATTATAGGAGGCAACACATCACAAAGCAGCAGCACAATGTACAATACCACACAAAATCCAACATTCCAGCAAATCAAAGAGTAGAGAAATAAATGAAGAAGTAATAAATCTGCATTATACCTATGGCATATACTCCAACATCTTCCCCTCCATGAGTCTCTGAGCCTGGGGAAGTAGGGACAGCAGCCAGTGCCTCAAAATCTGCCTCAGTTGTATCAACCCCTGATAAGTTTCGTCGCATTACCTTGGAATAAACAATAAATTACATTAATATATTTTTGTTAATGTCGCCTTGTAACAAAAATTAAATAAAAATTTTAAAAGTATGTACCTGGGTAATAAATATAACATTAAGTTTATAAATAAACACAAAATATGCAAAAGCCTTTACATACAACAACATACAAAACATTCGCATTCAATATATGTATATCCAAAAGATATTCATATATTGAATGCGAATGTTTCGTACGTTGCTGTATTACTTTCAGTATATATATATATATATTTTTTTTTCAACATGTCGGCCGTCTCCCACCGAGGCAGGGTGACCCAAAAAGAAAATACTTTCATCATCATTCAACACTTTCACCTCACTCACACATAATCACTGTTTCTGCAGAGGTGCCCAGAATACAACAGTTTAGAAGTATATACGTATAAAAATACACAATATATCCCTCCAAACTGCCAATATCTCAAACCCCTCCTTTAGAGAAAAATTTCAGTGTATATATGCTGAAAAAATAAACCATGGAACTGGCAGGGATTGAACCCATGGCCAGTTGAGTCCTAAAACTCGCTTGTCACGGGTTCAATCCCCACCTGTTCTGTGGTTTGTTTACTAACGTGTTATTACAATTTCGTGATGTATGATGAAAGTTTGCTTAAATCCTCTTTTTTTTTTTTTTTTTTTTTTTTTTTAGGAATTAAAGTATTCTTGTTTGGTGATGAAAAGGTTGAATGCAGCAATAATTACCCTAGGGTAGTCGGTATTTTTAAAACCATTAACCTACTAGACCATTACTCCCAGAACCCACAATCATTTGAGGCAAAATATTGTATGAAAAACAGATACAGTATAGATTCTGAAAAAATATAGTTACTAAATATATAAAGCAACTTGTGACTCCAGATTTGTTATGCTGTCCTGCAGTACCATGAATAAGTTACTGTGTTTTTTCCAGTCTGGCCTATGGCTTGGGGAACTTTGTTTACCTCAAGTACAACATACTGTAATCCTTCAGGGTGTTAAACACACAAGTGCAGAGAACTTCACTGAGACATTTTGCCTGTATCTTCAGCCAGTCAATTAACTAAAGAAGCTTGGCGATGAAAAAACCTCTCAATAAAGTTCCTCTGCAAATGTATCATTACCAAGGACCCCAATGGAAATCAAGTAACTTACTATGACTTTTTTTGGGGGGTTATTTTAGGTAATTTACACGTTACTAGGTATGATAACTACTTAAGTGTACCTGTACCTAAATAAACTTACTTACCACTTATCAGTTTTGCATCACATTTCTCTACTATAATCCTACCACTGGTATCTCAGCTACCAGGGCAGACATACTCACTTTTTCTCCATTCCAGGTGTAGTTGAAGCCATGACCATTAGTAAACATGAGGGTTGTGAAGGGCATGTGGTCTTCGACGTCATCATTCATCACAACACCTTATCAAGTATATACACATCATTAATAATGGTTTAATGTATCTCAATACAAATATACATGTGTTTTTATGTGTGAATGTGTGGATACTTGTAGGTAGTAGGTTGGTAGAGAGCAACCGCCCAGGGAGGCACTACCGTCCTGCCAAGAGGTGTAAAACGGAATCCTGTAATTGTTTTACATGATGGTAGGATTGCTGGTGTCTTTTTTCTGTCTCTTAAACATGCAAGATTTCAGGTACGTCTTGCTACTTCTACTTACACTTAGGTCACACTACACATACAAATACAAGCATATATGTACACACCCCTCTGGGTTTTCTTCTATTTTCTTGCTAGTTCTTGTTCTTGTTTATTTCCATTATCTCCATGGGGAAGTGGAACAGAATTCTTCCTCCGTAAGCCATGCATGTTGTAAGAGGCAACTAAAATGCCGGGAGCAAGGGCCTAGTAACCCCTTCTGTATAAATTACTAAATTTAAAAAGAAAAACTTTCTTTTTTCTTTTTGGGCCACCCTGCCTTGGTGGGATATGGTCGGTTTGTTGAAAAAAAAAAAAGTGTGTATACTTTGTCAGGTAAAAAGTGTGTATACTTTGTCAGGTAAAAAGACAAGTGCAACTAATGAGACATTTTATTGTAGCAATGTTTCGCTCTCCAGGAACATTAGCTGCACTTGTGTCTTTTACCTAACCTTTTTTTTTTTAACATGTCAGCTGTTTCCCACTAAGGCAGGGTGACTCAGAAAGAAAGAAAAAACTTTCATCAGCATTCAACGCTTTCACCATCATTCATACATAATCACTGTCTTTGCAGAGGCGCTCAGATACAACCGTTTAGATGTCTCTCCAAACAGCCCATATCCCAAACCTTTAAAGTGCTTGTTTCCCCACTTCCAGACTTAAGTCTAGCTAACATATTGTCAGTAATTTTACCAGTATTACTATGGTACTTATTTTATAAACATGCAATGAATACAATATCTTAGTTAAATACCTAGGATAATGTGAATCATTAACCCTTAAACCGTCCAAACTTTGATCTACATTCACATGCGTGGCACTCCAAATGTAGATCTACGTTTTTTTACATGCACGTGAACGTAGATCTACGTTTGGACAGTTTAAGGGTTCAATAACACTAATATGATATCTAATGTTAAACTGGTAAATGTTCATGTTCCAGCCTCATTCACAAAATTTTCATTGGATTTTTAAAGAAATTTACTCTCTGATGAATACCCAACTATTTTCTGTAATTACTACATATGAATCATAGAAGTTGAATTATTAATACAGTAATGTTATTAGATTGGCATTCTTAAACACTGTGTATAACCATGGGCAATCTGCAGTCATACATATTAGTTGACTTATAAGAAGCATGTGCACACATGCTTGCAGTAAATTATCATTAATAAAATAAGAAGAAACTAAACTACATAGGCTGAGCTATAGAAGAGGAAGATACACATACCTAAAATTGCACTCTGGATAAATTATATAAATTACCAATGAGAAATTAAAAAAAATAATTTTTCTTTCGATAAGCTGGCCATCTCCTACCGAGGCAGGGTGACCCAAAAAAGAAAGAAACTTTCACCATCATTCAATACTTTCACCACCATTCACACATAATCACTGTCTTTGCAGAGATGCACAGATACGACAGTTCAGATGTCACTCCAAACAGCCAATATCCCAAGCCCCTCCTTTAATGTGCAGGCACTGTACTTGCCGCCTCCAGGACTCAAGTCAGCTAACCAGTTCCCTGAATCCCTTCACAAATATTACCCTGCTCCCACTGAAATATATATTTTTCATATATTTTCCATGTTTTTCACAATGAATATGTCAATACGTATTTAATTTTATAATTTATTGTCTAATTTCAAACAAATAACAAAACCTAGCTAAGGATGAAAGTAATAACACTATCATACCAAGAATATTGTTGCCTCTCTCAGGATAACCATTCATAGTTATAACATGAGAGTGATCTGCTGTGACTACCACCAGTGTCTCCTCCAAGCTGATCATTTTCAATGCTGCTTCCAGTGCCTCCTCCATGGCCAGCAACTCCTCTAGTGCTCGTCGTGGCTGGCCCCAGTGAAGCCCATGGTCAATCCTGCCTCCCTCAACCTGTCAGTGTAGTCATTTAACATTTACTGGCACAGACTATTTTAATTAATTTATGTTTAAAGCCTACCAATTAATATTTTTGAATGGCAGAAACTATGTTATAATTTGTGAGTTATGTATGAAGCCTATCAACTGAATGCAGGTTATTAACAGGTGCAATTCTCCCAAGCAGTTATTGTCAATACTGTAATTTTTAAAACAGAGACTAAAATGTATTTTCAACATTCATGGAAAGAGACAAAATGAATAATAATGTGTTCCTTTATTGACAATGTTTTACTAACACAATGGGCTTTATCAAGTCACAGACCATCTGTCTCCACTGAGATCTAATGCACTCGTATGAGTAATGGATGTTCAAGCCCCTAGCACTCAAAACCTCCTTTACCTCATCTTTCCAATGCTTTCTGTGATGACCTCTACCCCTCCTTCCTTCCACCCTCCTAGTCATTCAATTTTGCCCAAACCAGCTAAATAGCCCCTTCTCAGCTCTCAGCTACTTTTTTCTTTTAACCCCAAACCTTTTAATCTCCAAGCTCCAAATTCTCTGCATAACATCCATCTCCCACACTGCCCTCAATCACATCTCTGCCTCCAGCCTCCTCACTGCTGCAACATTTAAACCCCATGTTTCACACTCACATCAGTTTTCTTGCCATACCCTAGTACATATTCCCTTTTTTGCCTACATGGATAAAGTTCTTTGTCTCCACAGATACCTCAACAAGCCATCAAACTTTTTTTTTCCCTCATCAAATCTATTTTTTCATCTTATCTTTCATAGATCCATCTACTGACAAGCTATTCCTGTGAAAAATTACAAAGGTTTTCTGAGTCAATGATTTTACTGTTAGCATTATTTTGCAGCATACAAAAGCAGGTATCTGTATTTATTTTGAGAACATTCATTTGTAATTACAATCTGAAATTGTTTATACTGTGGACTACTATACCACATTTGTGGGACTATCATTGTATGTAGTATATATGTATATGGTACATATCATTATACATCTATAATGCTGTGCTAACATGAATCTTTACTTTAACTGATATAAGAATTGATTTTTATCAAGATTTCTCAACGTAAGTGGATGTTAAATAACGAGCAGTTAATATAAAACGTGATATTCCTTTTAACTTACCATTAAGAAAAACCCATCCTCATCTTTCTTGAGTCTCCTGAGTGCAACCTCAACCATCTCCTTTAAGGATGGAGTCCCATCCAAGCTTGTGTTCCTATCCACCTCATATGGCACATGTATGTCTCCAAATAAACCTAAAAAAGAAGACATTAGGGTTATTTGACCTAGGAATGTTATTAATTAACCCAGGCTAACCCAACAAAGCCAGGTAGTATATATCTTATTCTCACTAGAGTCCCCATTCCCTTGGGTGCCATCCTCAACAGTCGTCTAACACCTAGGTACCCATTCACTGCTAAGTGAATAAGAGCAACAGATGTAAGGAGACTTGTCCATATGTTTCATCTTACCCAGAAACTGATCCTGTGTTCTTTCAGTTGCCAGATGAAGGCTCTACTAATAAGCTACAAGTCACCTAAAAAATACTGTAGTCTGAGAAATCACTGATAGCTGTGCAGTGCCAAACAGATTGTGACAACACAATAATAGTACCAAACAGATTGTGACAACACAATAATAGTACCAAACAGATTGTGACAACACAATAATAGTACCAAACAGATTGTGACAACACAATAATAGTACCAAACAGATTGTGACAACACAATAATAGTACCAAACAGATTGTGACAACACAATAATAGTACCAAACAGATTGTGACAACACAATAATAGTACCAAACAGATTGTGACAACACAATAATAGTACCAAACAGATTGTGACAACACAATAATAGTACCAAACAGATTGTGACAACACAATAATAGTACCAAACAGGTTGTGACAACATAATAACATGTTTTACCCGAATTATAACCTGACTTTGTTAGTCGTGAATAAGAATGAAATGACATTTATTATTAATAAAGATGAACGTCTAAGGCAAAATTTAAAACAAATGCATATTAACTTTAATCTGGTTTACTAAAATCAGCTCCAATTAGCTGGATCAAGAGCCCTTCACCAGCATCAAGGCACCCTCTCCCCTTGAAGGGCATCTCATGAGAAATTACACATGTGCAACTGTTTTTTTTTTTTTTTGAAGACTTTGCCAACCAGAGGCTTTTTAAATTCGGTACTGTATACCACTACTGTAATAGTAGTTACCCATGATGTATTCAGCATTCTGAGTGTTGACTGAGCGTAGTTCTCTAGTGGTGGTGATGTATGTGTAGTTCTTGCCCTGGGCAGCCTTGGAGTTCTTCCACTCCTGCACCAGGTTCCTACCATCAGTACGTACACATACTTCTTCAGCTCCTGATTCCAGTGGTTCCCCCATCTCCTGTCGACCTCCACCCATAATAACCTGCAAACAATAAAGTGAAGATAAGCTTCTCTTGGGAAATCTATAAACTATTTTACAAACAATAGTAATAATTTGTAAAATAGTTCTGAGGGGACACAAATACAAGTAAACATACATATAGGTAATACTGTACCTCCTGTAGAATTAAGCTAGAAATAATAGTCCATTTTTCTTCCTTATGATACGTCTAAATGTGCAGTTTTGAGACTCTATGACCGCGGGTTCAATCCCGGCCGGGGGTATGGTTGGTTTACAAGTGTTTACCAGGCGTGGGTCCACTGTTTATTTTGTTTTGTCATAGTTTTTCTAAGATTTCCACAAATTATTTCAACTACACATCTGAGAAGCAAGAAAATTTGGTAGCGTTAAAAATAAATTGGACTGGTACATGAGCAGGAGTGGTGGGTGCTAGTAATACCTGCCTAGTATGAACCAGTTTACCTGGAGAGGGTTTCGGGGGTCAACGCCCCCGTGGCTCGGTCTGAGACCAGGCCTCATGGTGGATCAGGGTCTGATTAACCAGGCTGTGTCTTAAGGAAACGCGCTCAATGTTTCCACCCTACTTCATTCCATTCTTATGTTCTTATATTTCCCTATACAAATATATACATTCTCCTTAAATACACTGGATGTGGGAAGTACAGTGGCTGCACTTTGCAGTTCGGAGAGCCATCTGAACTGTGCTGTTGTGGGTTAAATGAATGATCTTTTAGTTTAATATATTTATTATGCACTCCATACCCATCCTGTGGGCAGTAAATGAATGAAGGTTTACCTGGGGAGAGGTTCGGTGATTTTTTTTTTTTTTTTTTTTTTTTTGGGGGGGGGGGGATACTTCCTGAGCGGGAACCAGTGGGTGTGTTAAAAAAAATTCACGCCTCATAGGCCAGACTGATATAATCACTATGTATACAAATCATGAATGAAAATTTAATCACTTACCTTCATGTTGATGGCTGGTTCATCTTCAACCAGCTGGCGAGCAATGTCCTTGCATCTGAGAGCATCTGGCCCAGCTTTCATGATGGCTGTGTCACACTGCCACTTACGGTTGGAAGTCTTAGCATACAGACCAGCAGGTGTTGCATGTGTTACCTGAGCTGTTGTCACCACACCTACCAAAGACATTAGTTGGGTCGATAATTATGCACCATGCCCATTCTGTGGGTAGTACACAGCCAAAAAATTAAAAGGCACATATTGGCTCCAAGAACTGGCTCCAATATTCTGTTAACCCAGAAAGTTATTATATTTACAAGCTGTTTACAAAGTAATAGATTCTGTGACAAAATCAGCCACAAGTACTGTATTGTAATGTGCTTTATTGCACTTACTGCACGGCTTATAGTACTTTTTTTCAACAAATTATACAAACAGGCATATTGGACCTTATTGCAGAGATCAGAGAATTATCAAGGTAAGATTTCGTTCGAATTTTTAACCTCGGAGGGTTAGCCATCCAGGATAACCCAAGAAAGTTAGTGCTTCATCGAGGACTGTCTGTCTTATTTCCATTAGATGCGACCTACACCAGTCAACTAACACCCAGGTACCTACTTGCTAGGTGAACAGGACAACAGGTGTAAGGAAACGCGTAGAATGTGTTTCACCCTTGCCGGGAATGGAACCCCTGACCCTCAGCGTGTGAAGCGAGTTTTGCCAGCCAGGCTACGGGGCCCCGTGTTCTTGTTACTAAGGAAGAAATATGACTAATTCCCAAGAAACGATCATAAAATATTATTATGCAAAGAAAGAACTGCATGACAATATATTAAGTACTGTAAATGTTCCATTCCTGGCCTACAAGAGTACAACACGGGTATAGAATGAATCCAGGCTTAAAATTATCTAGAACTTGCCTTATATACAAATAGATGGGAAGAACCAATACTGGTGCAATTTAAGGATCATGTTGGGCAGTGAGGTCCAGGATGTGATGATAATCGATTTGTCAGGAGTAATAGTGTACGATAACTGGGACATCCGGAAGCCAGGTTGACGGCATGCTTATGTAGATAATACCCCTTCAAGGTGGTGCATATCTTCATAGTGGCAAAATGCCCTTGATCCAAGGAATTGCAGCTGTTTTTCCCTTCCTCAGATCAAACCGGATTATTTCCATTTCCTTGGCGGTCAACGACCCCTCACCAGTTTAGTACCACGTGAACAGAAAATAAAATACAGGAAGAGATGGGTAGTGAAGCTACATTCACGATGTTGTATATACTCACTAAAAGAGGACTGTAATGAGGAGACACAGGAAACAAGATGTCATCACACATATATGGTTAAACAAATAATATCAGTAGCATTGAAGGTGAGGTGGGAATGTTGCAGTTCAGGCGTCTGTCATGTATGTGCACTTCTGGCATGACAGCTACTGATTGGATGATGAATGTGTCCTTTTTTGGGTCATCCTGCATGAAGGAGTATGACAGGAAAACCATCCTGCATGAAGAATGACACGAAAACCATCCTGCATAAAGGAGCGACAAAAATCATCCTACATGAAGCAGTATGACGTAAATGAGTATGACAGGGAAAACCATCCTACATGATGGATGTGTTTAATAAAACTTATTTAGCTCTTGCCCTGAACTCAGACTGTCTTGGAGATCAGGGTAGCAGCACAGTCTGGGTACCAAACTTTGCTGATCCCTGGTTCGGATTTGGGCTTGCAGACTCACCTGTGGCCTTGTTGGCATCTTGTGCCCACTTCAAGATAGACTCCACTCTGTTCTCCGGTTTTAGCGAGGCCTCACAGTCATCCAGTTTGACCTTACCGTTGACCCCCAGCGTGTAGTAGTTAGCTTTGACCCCGGTTAAGAAAGCTGTGGCAGTGGCAGCACTATCTGCCACCTGCTTGTCCAAGTTGTAGGTCTGGCAAATGTTTAAATTCAATTATAAAATAGGGTAGCGAGTCAACGGGGCAGCATTTCATGTTATTGGTGATATACAATCATATTATTGGTGATATACAATACCAACAGAAATTTAGATACTATATGCTTAAATGCGATATCCTGTTAATGCATCCTCTGATTGGCTTCAAATCTTCAAAGCTAATATTTAACTATAACAAACTTATATTACACTCTATACTATTCGTTTTGCGACCACTGAGGTAAAAGGGGCTGGTCTTATGGGATATGAGATACCTTTTTTGGTTCATGTGGAGACCAAAATACGTACATCTAATTACTTAATTCTTTAATTCTGCCCGAAATGTCCCGGTATGTTAGTGGCTTTCTTTGTACCTATCAACAAGCTTTATATGCTTTCACACATTGTAACCTATGCAAAGAAATAAAATTGTTTATTGTTTTTATTGTTTAATAATCTGGCATGGATTAATATGATCTTGCCCTCAAACGAAGTTCCTTGATGTTAGTGAAGGGTTCTTGATCTAAAGAATCGGACCTGTGTTCCTCTTCATTTGGTTCGAACCTGAAAGCCTCCTATTTCCCCCAAGCGCTTCATAACCCTCATGACTGATAATAATTAACATGGTGTTACCTTGATGAGGCCAACATTGGGGAATCTCTCCCAGGCCAGATAACCTTCCTCCCCAGACACTCCCTTCTTCTGCCCTTTAAGGATCCTGCCAGCAGTGCCTACAGTGATCCCCATACCTGCAGGAGAAGATTATATTTGAATTATTAACCAGGAGAGTTAGAAACCCAGGTTACATAAGTGGGAATGGTTGTGTTTAAGACCTGTCTTCAACACTCGTATTGAATGACCCATTTGTGAGATATAAATCTTCTTATCATTTTATTTCTCACAGGTCTGATAATTTACGTTAAATCTACAAAAACATACATTTTTTTATTTTATATCAAACGCATCCATGTACCTTTAATGTATCTTTTAAACTTCGTGTACCATGTTACAGAATTAAATGTGTGTATGTATAAGATAGTGTGGCAGGACAAGAATATTTAAACAACCTCAGTGAGAAATTTCATTTTTTTTCCCTCTATGCTAATTTATATAACCTACTACTACGAGGCTACGAGTCCCCCCCGGTATCTTAAAACTGCATGTTGTAAATAAGACTTAACTCACCATCACCGAGGAAGAGATCAAACTTGACTCACCATCACCGAGGAAGAGATCAAACTTGACTCACCATCACCGAGGAAGAGATCAAACTTGACTCACCATCACCGAGGAAGAGATCAAACTTGACTCACCATCACCGAGGAAGAGATCAGACTTGACTCACCATCACCGAGGAAGAGATCAAACTTGACTCACCATCACCGAGGAAGAGATCAAACTTGACTCACCATCACCGAGGAAGAGATCAAACTTAACTCACCATCACCGAGGAAGAGATCAAACTTGACTCACCATCACCGAGGAAGAGATCAAACTTGACTCACCATCACCGAGGAAGAGATCAAACTTAACTCACCATCACCGAGGAAGAGATCAAACTTGACTCACCATCACCGAGGAAGAGATCAAACTTGACTCACCATCACCGAGGAAGAGATCAAACTTAACTCACCATCACCGAGGAAGAGATCAAACTTGACTCACCATCACAGAGGAAGAGATCAAACTTGACTCACCATCACCGAGGAAGAGATCAAACTTGACTCACCATCACCGAGGAAGAGATCAAACTTGACTCACCATCACCGAGGAAGAGATCAAACTTGACTCACCATCACCAAGGAAGAGATCAAACTTGACTCACCATCACCGAGGAAGAGATCAAACTTGACTCACCATCACCGAGGAAGAGATCAAACTTGACTCACCATCACCGAGGAAGAGATCAAACTTGACTCACCATCACCGAGGAAGAGATCAGACTTGACTCACCATCACCGAGGAAGAGATCAAACTTGACTCACCATCACCGAGGAAGAGATCAAACTTGACTCACCATCACCGAGGAAGAGATCAAACTTGACTCACCATCACCGAGGAAGAGATCAAACTTGACTCACCATCACCGAGGAAGAGATCAGACTTGACTCACCATCACCGAGGAAGAGATCTCACCATCACCGAGGAAGAGATCAAACTTGACTCACCATCACCGAGGAAGAGATCAAACTTGACTCACCATCACCGAGGAAGAGATCAAACTTGACTCACCATCACCGAGGAAGAGATCAAACTTGACTCACCATCACCGAGGAAGAGATCAGACTTGACTCACCATCACCGACTTGACTCACCATCACCGAGGAAGAGATCAAACTTGACTCACCATCACCGAGGAAGAGATCAAACTTGACTCACCATCACCGAGGAAGAGATCAAACTTAACTCACCATCACCGAGGAAGAGATCAAACTTGACTCACCATCACCGAGGAAGAGATCACCTCACCATCACCGAGGAAGAGATCAAACTTGACTCACCATCACCGAGGAAGAGATCAGACTTGACTCACCATCACCGAGGAAGAGATCAAACTTGACTCACCATCACCGAGGAAGAGGATGACGTTCTTGGCCACGTTAGTGAGTTTAGGTTTGTGTAGCGCCTCCTCCAGCTCCTTCCTGGCCAGCTGCAGCCAGTATGACGACTCTGAGGGTACAGCAAATACAGTTAAGTAGTATAATCTAGCAGACGGGAGGATCAAGCCTCACTACAGATTAACCACGATGCACACACAAAACTATGTTAACAATTAGTCTTTAGCACCTGCATCAAAAAACATTTACATATACGTCTTTGTAAACTGGATATATGAGTTCTATATACTTTTGCTAGCTAATGTTTTAGCTAAATTGGTTCAATAGTGGAATAAATATTCAAACTCATTCATAAAAAGATAAGAATTATATACTAATTCCTAACTCGTGAAGTAGCACCACACCTAACACCTATGTTGCAGCAACACACCAAACACTTATGTTGCAGCAACACAAGTAACACCTATGTTGTAGCAACACACCAAACACTTATGTTGCAGCAACACAAGTAACACCTATGTTGCAGCAACACACCAAACACTTATGTTGCAGCAACACAAGTAACACCTATGTTGTAGCAACACCACGAGAGCAATTCTGGATGCGAGTCCCACTCTCCTGACACCCTGCACGACTTCTATTATTTTACGACCTCCGCTACCCCTGTATAACCTCTTCTATCCCGGTAATGGCCTATTTTACTTATGTACAATCTCTTCCACTCTGCATGGCATCTGTACCTAACTATCACCATAACCTTACCCTGTGGGACACGCCCTTCCTGAACCACGCGCCAGAGGTTAATAAAGAGCCAAGTGCTCTATCACATACACTAAATGTTCTGAGTGACTCTGAGTCAAGGACACAGTTATTTAAGCACTGACACCTTTAAAAGGCTCTTAATGACCCTAACAACTGACCTGTTTCCATAAGTACAGGAGAGGGATAGACCACCTCGACGGTGTTGGAGGCGACCGACACCACCAGCAGGAGAACTCCACAGTACCATCCTGAAGGCCACATCCTCTCTCAGGGAAAACCTGCCGAAGTAAACAACACTTACTGACACTACACACTACAGCCACTCATATAAGGCGTTTAAAAAGAGTGCAGTAACTAATATATGTCACTAAAATAAGACATAAACTGGTGTATGTCGCGTGAAGAGAACATTATATATCAGATCCATGTGAGGCACATTTTGGTAACTAACATCATTAGGAACACAAATATTTTACCCAATTAGAGAGGATAAAGTAGAACAAGATGACCAAGAGGGTGTGTAAATCCAGGTGTAAGGGAGGAGTAAGGGGAGGTTTTTTGGATTTGACGTGCTGTTGGAGTGTGAGCAGTGTAATATTTATGGTGGTTATGATGGGATTCAATGGGACTAGCTAGTCCTAGAGGTAAGAAGTACCGTGAATGCACTTTGAGAGAGGAATAGGGAAGTTGCAATTAGGAGGTTAGTTTAATATGTTTATTATGCACCCCATATCCATCCTGTGGGTGGTAGTCAAAGGATTACAAAGGTACATAATGGGTCCAGGGACTGGACCCCAAAGTTATGATAGCTGAACTAGTTACAAAGGTAATGAACATGACTACATTGACCAGGTGATGTGTAAATCGTATGGGTTCAGCGCTTACCCTTAAGCAATATAACAATAATAATAATAATAATAATAATAATAATAATAATAATAATAATAATAACAATAATAATAAAAGTTTATACATATACAGTTAATCATAATTTATTATAATCAATATATTGCTGAAGCTAAGCTTTGAAATAAAACAGAGAGAGAGAGAGAGAGAGAGAGAGAGAGAGAGACGCACGCTTCTTAAAACATTTTACATAGGAAAGAATCAAGACAATAGGAAAATGGTAAGCAGCGCACAACTTTCACCTGACCTAGATACAAATTCTGTGATATGATTTAACTCTACCCCTGACCTTGACATTTAAATCTGTGCAAGGTACAACTTTTAAAGCGTTTTCCTGACTACCCAAACCAGCCTACCCTAACTTGATTCCTCCTCTTCCTCTAATTTGATTTAACTGTGGAAAACGACACTTGCGTCCAGTTCAGGGCACAAACATTTCGCAAGCCACTGACTGGCGAAACGTTTCCAGAATAAAGATAACCCATATGTTGAACATGTGTTTCAATCCCTAAACTAACCTAATTTGCCCTGTAACCTAATTTACTCTGTTCTAACTCGACATGACCCAACCTAAACTAACTTACTGTAACCTGATTTGTCCTGCTCTGACTTGGTAAAGAGTGGATGAATACAATCTTTCCGAGTAGCTAACGAGATGTGCCCTTGCGTCCACACTCCATGACCATCGCCCTGCGAGGCAGCAGTGTCGCTTGTCTTCGCCCTCCCCAAAAGAATTAAAAACTTGAAACACCAGCCTTCTCAAAACCTCAGCTTGGCGCTTTCGCCCCTGCTCATATTTCCAATACCTCAATGTTTATATATATTTTTTTTTTAAATTCTCAGATTTTCTTGCATCTTTTCGAAATTTCATAGCCCATCGTGAGGACTAGTTTGAGAACCCCTGACTTAGAAGCAGTGTTGATGGCTGCCTCACATCCACTCACCCAAAACAGCGGCAGTTTCCACATTTATTATCAGTAATAGGACTGAGACTCTACAACGGGGCCATCACCTAATTCATGTCGTCTGTATACAACTCTCTTGGTAATCTATACTTTACCTTTAATTGTACGACTGTACTATTAAATATCTTCGTTGGTATCTCCATGCATGGGCCCATTGTTTACACCCCAGCCTTACTCTGTCTGGGTATGTACACTCAGGCTTGACAAATTTCTTGACGAGCAAAACACCGCCTAAACATAAAATATTCAGAGCACTGTGACGAAAGTGGTTTTGAAAACTGACAAGTTGAAGAGCGAGACACTTGTGCAACACTTGGGAATCTTTATAGAGGAAACGTTTCGCCAGCCAGTGGCTTCTTCAGTCCAGTAGAGAATAACAGAGGAATAACAAACTGAAGAAACCAATGGCTGGCGAAACGTTTCCTCAATAAAGACACCCCGAAACCCTCTCCAGGTAAACCCAAACGTTGCACAAGTGCTTCATTCATTCAGAACGTTACACAAGTAACCCGCACTTAAGAGAAGATTATTTGTGTATTGTTCCAGCCACTGTATTGCAACATTTTTATTCTTTATTCAGAACGCTGCATGTGTCCACCAACCTTAAATGATAAATTAAACACATGTGCAACTCTTGGGTATCTTTATTTATACCCAAGAGTTGCACATGTGTCTAATTTATCAACATGTCGGTTCTCTGAACCATTCATCTACAAACCAACCTTAAATGAATGTCGGCATTTTCATACCATCTTACTCTCGACCTTTACTGTAGTGTTCACAAGGCCAGGTCAGCCACACCTCTCATACGCTCGTCACCGCTTATGCATTCAAAACGAGTCCCGTGTACTCTCTATAGATTTAAAATAGCTTGGTTTACAAGTGAAATATTGTCTTAGTGAAGCGTCCATTCTACCTGCGTGTCCTTGTTTTGAATAACAAATCATGCACACACCTATCGAGTGTGGACAAGGACAATTGAAGCTACCAGTGGGAGCAGTGATCACTGCTCTAGCGAGCGGTGCTGCATGGTAAACGCAGAGAGAGGGAAAGAGTGCAAGAAATGTTTGGTAGAGGAAGGAGCATAGGAGACTCGAGGTGAGTATGTATTTGGGATGTGACCTCTACAAGCGTGAAGGAGATCTGAGAGACTGGAATTCTAACTAGAAACACGAGGATCAAAGTTCCTACCGTGTATTTTGCAAGTTAGGAAAGTTAAGAGCAATTAGCTCATTTCACATCTCTCTCTCTCTCTCTCTCTCTCTCTCTCTCTCTTTCTTTCTCTCTTTCTCTCTTTCTCTTTCTTTTCTCTTTCTCTCTCTCTCTCTCTCTCTCTCTCTCTCTCTCTCTCTCTCTCTCTCTCTCTCTCTCTCTCTCTCTCTCTCTCTCTCTCTCTCTCTCTCTCTCTCTCTCTCTCTATCACCAAATTTTAAAAAAATGAACTTATTCTCAGGAATATTTCCGAGTTAGCACAAGGGAAATATATGGTAGATATGGTGGAGATATGTTGCAGTTTTTGAACTGCAGTGTAGGCACGCCTCTGGCAAGACAGTGATGGTATGAGTGATGATGAAAGTGTTTCTTCTTTTTCGGGTCACCCTACCTCGGTGGGAAACGGCCGTTGTGTTAATAATAAAAAAAAACTGTCTACTTTTATTTAGATTAAGCACTATCGTGTATTATTTAGGTGTGTGAATCAAATATAGATGTTACGCTGAAGGAACACAACAGTGTCACTATCACAGCAGCAAGAAAAAGTCTAGGTGACTTCCACCATATCAGTGTAAGAATAACTTGTGCAAGTTCACGACTGTACCGGCTCAGCCACAGTGATCAAAATACTTAACGTTCAGACGCAACTGCTCCTCAATCCTCCTTTATATAAGAGTTGCCAACACACGAGCTTGGTGGATGGCAAGGCCGGTCCACGAAGGGGGCTTGATTAAGCCAGTAAATCTATGACAGTTAACTGACATGATAAGTCTCCTGCAGAGGTGAAACCTTGTCTGTAAATAAGGATTCACTCTGCACATACTGTTTTTGATCACAAAGACCCCGTGGATACACCATCATATCAACTATTTATCGTTCTTGTTCATTAAATGAGTTTCACAGGTTTGAGCAATATACAGGGCTGCTCTGGTAGTTATGGAAAACGTTATGGCTAGCTTCGTACAGTTGTTTAACTGCATATGCAATGCCCCAGGTTCCATTTCCAGTAATTCTTAAATAGCTTGTAAGGAAAATGATATACTGCATAACGAGAACCTTAAAAAGAGAGAGAGGTACAAAACGAATAATGATAGTTGTTGATGTAATCACACTCGAGGCTTGAATACTACTGTATACTAACAACCCCTTTTAAGGCAGAAGTTATAAACCTGTACCATTTTGATCACACAGTTAAATTGGTGTGAATGTTTAAAGTCAATTATTAAAATGCACTCCCGGGAACGCAGCCTAGAAAGATATATCATAATTTACACTTGGAAGATACTGGAACGACTAGTTACAAGTCTACACACTGAAACTATTCCTTACCAGAGTGGGAGGCACGGTATATGGTATAAAATATCACCAACGGATAGCCAGTGTCCCGTAGTTCGATCGCTAGAGCACTCGGCTCACATACTGAGGTCCGGGGGTCGAATCTCCAATAGGCTGGATAACATTAGGACATGTTTCCATAAGGCACCTGCTGTCTATGTTCATCCATCAGTATAAAATAGGTACCTGGGTGTTAATCGACTGGTGTGGGTCGCATCCTGGGACCAAATCGACCTAATTTGCCCGAAATGCTCTGCATAACAAGCGGCTTTACATATAGTAGTATGGCACTGATGTCAGCTAGGACTTTATACCTTGTACATGTACTTGTAGAAATAGATATTATTATTATTATTATTATTATTATTATTATTATTATTATTATTATAAGTACACTACAAGATGAGTAATTAAGCAAGAAAAGGGTCTATAACTTCCCAACACCCACTCTTCCTGTGTATGAAAAATTACCAAGACCCCTAAGTTGAAGCTTCCTTGACAAGGTCACAACAGAGGTAGTGACTTTGAGATGGGAAAGGATAAGGTCGTAGAGTGTGAGTGGTACTATGTCTTCCCTCATGCCCTCCTTATTCTTCCTTCACGCCCTCCCCTCTTGTTGTACTTGTCCCCTTCTACTTCTTCCCTTCTTCGTCCCTGCCACTCCTTCCCTTCTTCGTCCCTGCCACTCCTTCCCTTCTTCGTCCCTGCCACTCCTTCCCTTCTTCGTCCCTCCCATTTCTTCCCTCCCCAGAAGCAAGTCAGTAAGTGCTACCAGTTAGGAGCTAAAGCTATAAGAATCTCTACTGTACGTTGTGGATGTCTATTGGGCTTATCTTGAGGTGGATTACATTACAGTAGTTTGATTACCTTGTGGATTACGCAACAGTTTTTCTGATTACCTTGTGTATTACACTAGAGCAGTTCTGATTACCTTGTATATCACACTACACATGTTCAGATTGGTTTTCAAAACAAGTGTCATAATCAAGTAGTTAGTTGCTCTAGTTATGGAATATATGACGTTGTTAATTGTCATTATTCTTCTTATCTCAGGTATGCTAAACACTCTTGGAAGCACAGCAGAACAGCTGAAGAACAAGAGAACAGCTGAAGAATAAGAGAAAAACTGAAGAACCTCCAAGAAGTCAGCAGGACTGAAGCCACGAGAGCTTAGGTTAGGTAAGGTGTGTCAGGAAACAGGAAGTTTCCTGACATGAGTCTCAGTCTGCCCGAGGATGCCTCATACCTCTAGCAGGGTCATGCCAGGACCTGCGAAAGATGCTTATATACAGTTCGGGATGTTTATAACGTTTCTGCCACTCATGGCAAAACGTTTTCTTTATAAAACTCCTGACATGAACACCGGCGCAAACGTCTCTTACTAAACAAACAGAAGAATGTACAGTCAAGTGTTGCACACGTGTCTCATTCATCCTAATTGTCTACTGCTAAACTCTCTGTCTGTCTGACTCTCTGTCTGTCTGACTCTCTGTCTGTCTATCTCTGTCTGTCTGTCTGTCTGTCTGTCTGTCTGTCTGTCTCTCTCTCTCTCTCTCTCTCTCTCTCTCTCTCTCTCTCTCTTTATCTATCTATCTATATATCTATCTATCTATCTATCTCCCCTTTATTACCACGCCCCTCAATGATTTATCACATGTTTAGCTCTTCAAACTAATTATAAATTTATATTACCTTATTGAATCCTTTATTAAGACGATTTAATCCTTCGGTGTAACGATTTAATTGCGTATTACGATGCTTAAATCCTTTATTGTAAAACTGAGAGCACTAAATCTTTCATTACGACGATTTAATCTTTTATTGAGCCAATATAACCCCTTGCTGAGACAATCCCATCCTTTATTTAAACTAATTCTTTATTGAGACGACTCAACCCTTGATCGAGGCGATATATCTCTCTTGACTTCTATATCCTTCACTTTAGTGCCTTCCTGCTCTGTGGAGCATGTTACTGCCGGGTGCTGTGGAGCATTCAATCCTGCTTAGTGCGGAACACTCAAGTACATCGTATCTCAACCCCCCTTGAACCACTCGGTAAGTGGCGGAGAAGAGCTAAACTCGAAAGAGTATGGTAGAAAAAAATAGCCCTGGAGCAAGGAAGGTGAGGAGTTACTCCATTTATTTGGGAAAAAAAAAAGTCCTTCACCAACATTGAAGGATAGTGAAGGGAAAATATCAGAGATCGTGATAGGAAGGAGGACGGTCTGATTCACGGGTGGAAGCACACGCTCACCCATCCAAGTGTTCGCCACCACCTCCACTTTTCTTAATATATTAATGAGGGGATCGTAAATAGGATGGAAAAAAATTAGACACAAATGTAATATAAAGTGATTCTTTATTGACTACATTTCGCTCACACAGTGAGCTCTGTCAAGTCTTTGCGACTTGATAAAGCCCACTGTGTGGGCTAAAAGTATTCAATAATGGATCGAATTATATTGCCTTTGTTTATTTTTCCATCCTCTTGAGATTTTATACCATTTGTCTCCATCGAGATCATGGGTCTGCTGCGGGCTTTTGTGTTTGATCACAGTTAACAGGAAGTGTCTCCTGACGAGGGTCTTTGTTATGAATCCATAAGTGGTGGCGGCACTATAGGGCACACAAATAATGTGTTTCAGGACACGTGAAAGTGAAGCAACCCATGGTCTAATGTCAGGCCACGGCAGCACGAACCACTTCCTTACCCAAGCTGAACTCTGGTCTGAGTAGCTGACTTCCCCGTGTGTGTATATTCAGCGTCAGGAAGCAACATCCTGATAAGAGTCTCCGGTGGTGGCCCATTCAGTGGTTCACCGAAGGAGTGTCTCGGAGGTTACGCATACTGCACTGTCCTAACAACCCCACCATGTCCCCACTAAACCCCACATGTCCCTAGTCCCTACTCAACCCCACCACATCTCATGCTCGCCCATCCACCAAGCAGCCCCCTCTCTCCCTTGCTTTAGAGAAGTCATTCACTGGGACAGCGGTCGCAGCTGACCGGGAAACACGTGTTCAAGGTTATTAAGCCTGAAGCATCGACGATGTGTATAGGCCAGCTGGTGCTCATCCCTCGGTGTCACAGCTGCAACAGCATCATCCCACGGTGTCACCGCTGCAACAGCATCATCCCACGGTGTCACCGCTGCAACAGCATCATCCCACCGTGTCACCGCTGCAAAAGCATCATCCCACGGTGTCACCGCTGCACCACCTGTGATTACAGGGTCACAAACGGACTCTAACCCCCTTAAAACACATAGTCAGATTTCTAATGCGTTTAACTGCGTCTAATTCTCAATGATCCAACTCTTAAGACTGACAACCTTAGGTAATGTTAACTGATCTTAATCTACTTTTATTCAACTATTTCTCACCATAGTATATTAAATAACAAACATCTTGTATATGTACGGTATACAGTACCGACAACATGAAGAATTAGATACATGTGCAACATCTGGGTGTCTTTATTTGTGGACGTTTCGCCATCCAGTGGCTTTATCAGTACAAATTCAAGGACATAATTGGAAGACAGTAGAACTATATACAAAAGATGAGGTAATCAGTCCCTCAGCCTTGGAGATGGAGAAGAGCACCGTAGTCCCAAGGTTGAGGGACTGATTACTTCAACTTTTGTATATAGTTCTACTGTCTTCCGATTATGTCCTTGAGTTTATACTGATAAAGCCACTGGATGGAGAAACGTTTACAATAAAAATACCCAGACGTTGCACGTGTCTAATTTTTCATTAAACATCTTGCTCAAATTCGTTGGAAAGCACTCTTTAGGGTGTAGGATGGATGTAATAGATTAACGACAACAAGAGTCATGAACTGACTGACTCGAGTAACAAAAACAGATATGGAGGCTAAAGTGTGCCGCCAATGAAGGCACCAAAGAAAGATAAATTCGACAGTTGTGTCTGAGATTACCTCGCGGACATGGGGGTGCACAATAAACTAGCCACTTCGGAGGCAAAATATCTAATCAACCTCACTTACGCAGAGTGCTTCAGCTAAAAAAAAAAAAATGCTTCAAACCGCTCTGAAACGTCGAAATATACAATGATGGGTGGAGTTTGAAAAGTCGTCAGAACAATGTTAATGTGAAGGAGGTCATCAGAAGGTTAAGTGGTGTGTGTGTGTGTAAGGTCTTAACCTGCGCACACTGTGTCAGAGCTGTGTTCTTCGCAATGAAACAGAAAAATGTCTTCTCACAGATGACGTTATCGCTTCATTACTTTTTTCAGTGGTTAGGGACAGCTGCTCTAACCCATCTAGGTTTTCCAACTAATTTAAAACAAATGAAAAAACCTAAGGATCACAAAATAGTACTGACTTCTGTGTTGTTGTCATGATGAACTGTGTAGAGATGCAATGCTACGTATTGTGCTGCGAGGAGCTGCTGTGACTACTGTGGTGCTGGTGGGCATTATTTGGTGCTCAAATGATAGGGTTCTGTGTTGAGAATCATTATGGCCGCCTCTGGCTGGGTGAACCAGGGTCATGGTCACCTCTTGCTGGGTGAACCAGGGTCATGGTCGCCTTTTGATAGGTGAATCAGTGGTCATGTTGCTCATAAATTATCCAAGAATATCACCTGATTTTCTCTGCATAATTAACGCACTGTGTCCTTGACTCAGCGTCACTAGGAGGGACTTATTGTATATGACAGAGTACTGGGCTCGCTTCACCGCTCCTCTGTGACGTATGTGTACCAGTGATAGTGTGATGTGTACATGGTGTGTGTACCAGTGATAGTGTGATGTGTACATGGTGTGTGTACCAGTGATAGTGTGATGTGTACATGGTGTGTGTACAAGTGATAGTGTGATGTGTACATGGTGTGTGTACCAGTGATAGTGTGATGTGTACATGGTGTGTGTAGCAGTGATAGTGTGATGTGTACATGGTGTGTGTAGCAGTGATAGTGTGATGTGTACATGGTGTGTGTACAAGTGATAGTGTGATGTGTACATGGTGTGTGTACAAGTGATAGTGTGATGTGTACATGGTGTGTGTACCAGTGATAGTGTGATGTGTACATGGTGTGTGTACCAGTGATAGTGTGATGTGTACATGGTGTGTGTACAAGTGATAGTGTGATATGTACATGGTGTGTGTAGCAGTGATAGTGTGATGTGTACATGGTGTGTGTAGCAGTGATAGTGTGATGTGTACATGGTGTGTGTACAAGTGATAGTGTGATGTGTACATGGTGTGTGTAGCAGTGATAGTGTGATGTGTACATGGTGTGTGTAGCAGTGATAGTGATGTGTACATGGTGTGTGTACAAGTGATAATGTGATGTGTACATGGTGTGTGTACAAGTGATAGTGTGATGTGTACATGGTGTGTGTACCAGTGATAGTGTGATGTGTACATGGTGTGTGTAGCAGTGATAGTGTGATGTGTACATGGTGTGTGTAGCAGTGATAGTGTGATGTGTACATGGTGTGTGTAGCAGTGATAGTGTGATGTGTACATGGTGTGTGTAGCAGTGATAGTGTCATGTGTACATGGTGTGTGTACCAGTGATAGTGTGATGTGTACATGGTGTGTGTACCAGTGATAGTGTGATGTGTACATGGTGTGTAGCAGTGATAGTGTGATGTGTACATGGTGTGTGTACCAGTGATAGTGTGATGTGTACATGGTGTGTGTACCAGTGATAGTGTGATGTGTACATGGTGTGTGTATCAGTGATAGTGTGATGTGTACATGGTGTGTGTACCAGTGATAGTGTGATGTGTACATGGTGTGTGTACCAGTGATAGTGTGATGTGTACATGGTGTGTGTACCAGTGATAGTGTGATGTGTACATGGTGTGTGTACCATATTATCATCGGTATGTGTACCGATGACAGTAAGATGTTCACACACATATACACTCACACACACACACACACACACACACACACACACACACACACACACACACACACACACACACACACACACACACACGTAAGGAGGGAGGCCCAGCGACAGTATGAAAATGACATAGCATCGAGAATCAAGACTGACCCGAAACTGTTGTATAGCCACATCAGGAGGAAGACAACAGTCAAAGACCCGGTGATCAGATTAAGGACAGAAGGTGGAGAACTCACAAGAAATGATCAGGAGGTATGTGAGGAGCTGAACAGGAGATTTAAGGAAGTTTTTACAGTAGAGACAGGAAGGGCTGTGGGAAGACAGCACAGAAGGGAACATCAAGAGGGAATATACCAACAAGTGTTGGATGACATACGAACAACTGAGGAGGAGGTGAAGAAGCTCTTAAGTGACCTTGACACCTCAAAGGCGATGGGACCGGACAACATCTCCCCATGGGTCCTTAGAGAAGGAGCAGAGATGCTGTGCCTGCCTCTAACCACAATCTTCAACACATCCCTTGAAACTGGGCAACTACCTGAGAAATGGAAGACAGCTAATGTAGTCCCCATATTTAAGAAAGGAAACAGAAACGAGGCACTAAACTACAGACCTGTGTCTCTGACATGTATTGTGTGCAAAGTCATGGAGAAGATTATCAGGAGGAGAGTGGTCGAACACCTGGAAAGGAACAAGATTATAAATGAAAACCAGCGTGGGTTCATGGAAGGCAAATCTTGTATCACAAACCTCCTGGAGTTTTATGACAAGGTAACAGAAGTAAGACACGAGAGAGAGGGGTGGGTAGATTGCGTTTTCCTAGACTGCAGGAAGGCTTTTGACACAGTTCCCCACAAGAGATTAGTGCAGAAGCTGGAGGATCAGGCGCATGTAAAAGGGAAGGCACTGCAATGGATAAGGGAATACCTGACAGGGAGGCAGCAACGAGTCATGGTACGTGAAGAGGTATCACAGTGGGCGCCTGTTACGAGCGGGGTCCCACAGGGGTCAGTTCTAGGACCAGTGCTATTTTTGATATATGTGAACGACATGATGGCAGGAATAGACTCTGAAGTGTCCCTGTTCGCAGATGACGTGAAGTTGATGAGAAGAATTAAATCGGACGAGGATGAGGCAGGACTGCAAAGAAACCTGGACAGGTTGGACATGTGGTCCAGTAATTGGCTTCTCGAATTCAATCCAGCCAAATGCAAAGTCATGAAGATTGGGGAGGGGCAAAGAAGACCGCAGACAGAATATAGGCTAGGTGGACAAAGACTACAGACCTCACTCAGGGAGAAAGACCTTGGGGTGACCATAACACCGAGCACATCACCGGAGGCACACATCAACCAAATAACCGCTGCAGCATACGGGCGCCTGGCAAACCTGAGAATAGCGTTCCGATACCTTAATAAGGAATCGTTCAAGACACTGTACACTGTGTATGTTAGGCCCATACTGGAGTATGCAGCACCAGTCTGGAACCCACACCAGGTCAAGCACGTCAAGAAGTTAGAGAAAGTACAAAGGTTTGCAACAAGGCTAGTCCCTGAGCTCAAGGGAATGTCGTACGAGGAAAGGTTAAGGGAAATCGGACTGACGACACTGGAGGACAGAAGGGTCAGGGGAGACATGATAACGACATACAAGATACTGCGGGGAATAGACAAGGTGGACAGAGATAGGATGTTCCAGAGAGGGGACACAGGGACAAGGGGTCACAAATGGAAGCTGAAGACTCAGACGAGTCACAGGGGCGTTAGGAAGTATTTCTTCAGTCATAGAGTTGTCAGCAAGTGGAATAGCCTAGCAAGTGAAGTAGTGGAGGCAGGAACCATACATAGTTTTAAGGAGAGGTATGACAAAGCTCAGGAAGCAGAGAGAGAGAGGACCCAGTAGCGATCAGTGAAGAGGCGGGGCCAGGAGCTGGGTCTCGACCCCTGCAACCACAATTAGGTGAGTACACACGCACACACACACACACACACACACACACACACACACACACACACACACACACACACACACACACACACACACACAGACACACACAAGATCTTGGGGTGAGTATAACACCAGGCACATCTGAAGCGCACATCAACCAAATAACTGCTGCAGCATATGGGCGCCTAGCAAACCTCAAAACAGCATTCCGACATCTTAATAAGGAATCGTTCAGGACCCTGTACACCGTGTACGTTAGGCCCATATTGGAGTATGCGGCACCAGTTTGGAACCCACACCTAGCCAAGCACGTAAAGAAACTAGAGAAAGTGTAAAGGTTTGCAACAAGACTAGTCCCAGAGCTAAGAGGTATGTCCTACGAGGAGAGGTTAAGGGAATTCAACCTGACGACACTGGAGGACAGGAGAGATAGGGGGGACATGATAACGACATACAAAATACTGAGAGGAATTGACAAGGTGGACAAAGACTAGATGTTCCAGAAATTGGACACAGTAACAAGGGGACACAGTTGGAAGTTGAAGACACAGATGAATCACAGGGATGTTAGGAAGTATTTCTTCAGCCACAGAGTAGTCAGTAAGTGGAATAGTTTGGGAAGCGATGTAGTGGAGGCAGGATCCATACATAGCTTTAAGCAGAGGTATGATAAAGCTCACGGTTCAGGGAGAGTGACCTAGTAGCGATCAGTGAAGAGGCGAGGCCAGAAGCTTGGACTCGACCCCTGCAACCTCAACTTGGTGAATACACACACACACACACACACACACACACACACACACACACGTCACACAAGGAGCTTGGACTCGACCTCTGCAACCTCAACTAGGTGAGTCCACACACACACACACACGTCAAAATGGTAACTAACACACATCCCACATGTGCATCCCACACACATGCACCACAAGTGCACCCCACACACATGCACCACAAGTGCACCCCACACACATGCACCACAAGTGCACCCCACACACATGCACCACAAGTGCACCCCACACACATGCACCACAAGTGCACCCCACACACATGCACCACAAGTGCACCCCACACACACGCACCACACGTGCATCCCACACTCATGCACCACAAGTGCACCCCACACACATGCACCACAAGTGCACCCCACACACATGCACCACAAGCGCACCCCACACACAGGCACCACAAGTGCACCCCACACACACGCACCACACGTGCATCCCACACACATGCACCACAGGTGCACCCCAAACACATGCACCACAAGTGCACCCCACACACACGCACCACGAGTGCATCCCACACACACATGCACCACAAGTGCACCACAAGTGCACCGCACACACGCACCACACGTGCACCTCACACACACATGCACCACATGTGCACCTCACACACATGCACCACACGTGCACCCCACACACACATGCACCACATGTGCACCTCACACACATGCACCACACGTGCACCCCACACACATAAAAACATAAAGAAGGAACACTGCAGCAGGCCTACTGGCCCATGCGTGGCAGGTCAGGTCACATTCACTTACGAAGAAGCACGACATCAGACCTACTAGCACAAGCTAGTCACGTCTAACTCACACCCACCCACACCCACTCATGTATTTATCTAACCTATTTTTAAAACTACACAATGTCTTAGCTTCTATGACGGTGCTCGGGAGTTCGTTCCACTCCTGGAGGTTACCTGGAGGTTATTCCGGGGATCAACGCCTCCGCGGCCCGGTCCATGACCAGGCCTCCCGATGGATCAGGGCCTGATCAACTAGGCTGTTACTGCTGGCCGCACGCAGTCCAACGTACGAGCCACAGCCCGGCTGATCCGGCACTGACTTTAGGTATCTGTCCAGCTCTCTCTTGAAGGCAGCCAGGGGTTTATTGGCAATTCCCCTAATGCTTGATGGGAGGCTGTTGAACAGTTTTGGGCCCCGGACACTTATGGTGTTTTCCCTTAGTGTACCAATGGCGCCCCTACTTTTTATTGGGGGCATTTTGCATCGCCTGCCCAGTCTTTTACTTTCGTAGGGAGTGATTTCTGTGTGCAGATTTGGGACCATTCCTTCCAAGATTTTCCAAGTGTAGATTATGATATATCTCTCCCTTCTGCGTTCCAACGAGTACAAGTCAAGTGCTTCCAAGCGTTCCCAGTAGTTAAGGTGCTTGACAGAACTTATACGTGCAGTAAAGGATCTCTGTACACTCTCTAGATCTGCGATTTCACCTGCTTTGAATGGAGATGTTAATGTACAGCAGTATTCCAGCCTAGAGAGAACAAGTGATTTGAAAAGGATCATCATGGGCTTTATGGAGTGGGGCTATATCCGTTGTTTTAAGTGACTGTGGAATTTCACCCATGTCCAAGCTCTTCCTCCATAGTGTACTGAAGGCACGCGAGAGGGGTTTCTTGCAGTTCTTAATGAAAACAGAGTTCCACGAGTCTGGGCCCGGGGCTGAGTGCATAGGTATGTTGTCAATGGCTTTTTCGAAATCTATCGGAGTTAGGGTAATGTCGGAAATCTGGCATACATTTCTGGAGTTTTGAGGCTCATTCATGAAGAAATCATTTGGGTCGTCGATCCTCAGACCGATTAGTGGTTCACTAAACACAGAGTCGTACTGGGATTTCAATATTTCACTCATTTCCTTGTTGTCATCTGTGTAAGTCCCATCCTGTCTGAGTAAGGGCCCGCGATACTAGATGTGGTATTTGCCTTGTTTTTGGCATATGAAAAGAAATATTTTGAATTTCTTTCAATTTCACTAATAGCTTTAAGCTCCTCCTGCCTCTCCTGGTTCCTGTAAGAGTCATTTAACTTAAGTTCGATAGTTTCCACTTCCCTGGTCAGCGCCTCCTTTCGTGTATCAGATATTCTAGCACTCCTGAGGAGCTCAGTGACTCTTCATCGTCTTCTGTAGAGGGAGCGTCTTTCTCTCTCCAGTTTACTCCTGCTCTTCTTCTTTCTTAGGGGAATATGCCTAGAACATGCTTCGGCTGCCAGGAAGTTGATCCTTTCAAGGCACTGATTTGGATCCATGTCATTTAAGACATCTTCCCAACATGTTTCGTTTAGGACATGGTTTACCTGGTCCCAGTTGATGTTCTTGTTGTTGAAGTTGTATTTTGTGAAGACACCTTCACAGGTACATGCATTCTGCTGATCAGGACCCCTATGCATGTACGTCTGGACTTCGATTAGGTTGTGATCAGAATTAGTTGTTTTTGATATTCTTATGTCTCTTATCAGGTCCTCATTATTTGTGAAGATAAGGTCAAGTGTGTTTTCTAGTCTTGTTGGCTCCACTATCTGCTGGCTTAAGGTGTGTTTTTCGCAGAGACTTAGTAGCTCATGTGTGTGTGACCTTTCATCTGCGCTACCTCCGGGGATTGTTTCAGCTATAACATTATTTCCTACATTCTTCCATTAACAACTCTATTACCAAACCAGTGCTTTCCTATATCCTTCCTGAATCTGAACTTTTCCAACTTAAAACTATTGTTGCGAGTCATGTCTTGGCTAGATATTTTTTAGCATGCTATTTACATCCCCTTTATTTATTTGTTTTCCATTTATACACCTCAATCATATCCCCCCTAATTCTACGCCTTTCTAGAGAGTGCAGATTCAGGGCCCTCAATCTATCCTCATAGGAAAGATTTCTGATACATGGGATCAACTTTGTCATCCTCCTTTGTACGTTTTCTAGAGTATTTACATCCATTCTTTAATACGGTGACCAAAACTGTGCAGCATAATCTAAATGAGGCCTAACCAAGGATATATAGAGTTGAAGAACAACCTGAGGACTTCTATTATTTACGCTTCTTGATATGAAGCCAAGGATTCTGTTCGCTTTATTGCGAACACTTATGGTTTTAGATTACTGCTAACCAGAATTCCAAATCCTTTTCGCAATCAGTAATATTAAGATCTACATAATTTAGTTTGTATGTGGCATGGTTATTTTCCTGTTCAACATTTAGAACTTTGCATTTGTCTATATTAAACTGCATCTGCCACTTCTCCGACCACTGCATCAGTCTATTCATATGCATCACACGTGCACCCCACACACACACGCACCACACGTGCACCCCACACACACACGCACCACAGGTGCACCCCACACACATGCGCCACACGTGCACCCCACACACATGCACCACAAGTGCACCCCACACACATGCACCACAAGTGCACCCCACACATGCACCACAAGTGCACCCCACACACATGCACCACAAGTGCACCCCACACACATGCACCACAAGTGCACCCCACACACACATGCACCACAAGTGCACCCCACACACACATGCACCACAAGTGCACCCCACACACATGCACCACAAGTGCACCCCACACACACATGCACCACAAGTGCACCACACACACATGCACCACAAGTGCACCCCACACACATGCACCACAAGTGCACCCCACACACATGCACCACAAGTGCACCCCACACACACATGCACCACAAGTGCACCCCACACACATGCACCACAAGTGCACCCCACACACATGCACCACAAGTGCACCCCACACACACACGCACCACACGTGCACCCCACACACATGCACCACAAGTGCACCCCACACACACACGCACCACACGTGCACCCCACACACATGCACCACAAGTGCACCCCACACACACATGCACCACAAGTGCACCCCACACACATGCACCACAAGTGCACCCCACACACATGCACTACAAGTGCACCCCACACACATGCACTACAAGTGCACCCCACACACATGCACCACAAGTGCACCCCACACACATGCACCACAAGTGCACCCCACACACACATGCACTACAAGTGCACCCCACACACATGCACTACAAGTGCACCCCACACACATGCACTACAAGTGCACCCCACACACATGCACCACAAGTGCACCCCACACACATGCACCACAAGTGCACCCCACACACACATGCACCACAAGTGCACCCCACACACATGCACTACAAGTGCACCCCGCACACATGCACTACAAGTGCACCCCACACACATGCACTACAAGTGCACCCCGCACACATGCACTACAAGTGCACCCCGCACACATGCACTACAAGTGCACCCCACACACATGCACTACAAGTGCACCCCACACACATGCACTACAAGTGCACCCCACACACATGCACTACAAGTGCACCCCACACACACATGCACCACAAGTGCACCCCACACACATGCACCACAAGTGCACCCCACACATATGCACCACAAGTGCACCCCACACACATGCACTACAAGTGCACCCCACACACATGCACTACAAGTGCACCCCACACACATGCACCACAAGTGCACCCCACACACATGCACTACAAGTGCACCCCACACACATGCACTACAAGTGCACCCCACACACATGCACCACAAGTGCACCCCACACACATGCACCCCCACACACACACAGGTAGACAGACGAGAGGACCTAGTAGCGATCAGTGAAGAGGCGGGGCCAGGAGCTGAGTCTCGACCCCTGCAACCACAATTAGGTGAGTACACACACACACAATGTTAATAACGAGTCTTCACATAACGGCACATTGCAATACACACTAATATAAAAAAAAAACATTTCGACGTATACAAGCATCAACGAGCACGTTTCGCCAAGCGGCCGTCATCAGTCTCAAGCAGTCAAGGTCATCTTCAGTACAGTATATCTGTCCCTCACCTCCACACTGTCTAAAATTCAAGTGTAAATTTTGAAAAATTTCAAGTGTAAATTCTGAAAAATGTAAATTTTTTAAAATTTCAAGTGTAAATTTTGAAAAATTTCAAGTGTAAATTTTGAAAAATTTCAAGTGTAAATTTTGAAAAATTTCAAGTGTAAATTCTGAAAAATTTCAAGTGTAAATTCTTAAAAATTTCAAGTGTAAATTTCGAAAAATTTCAAGTGTAAATTTTGAAAATTTTCAAGTGTAAATTTTGAAAAATTTCAAGTGTATATTTTGAAAAATTTCAAGTGTAAATTTTGAAAAATTTCAAGTGTAAATTTTTAAAATTTTCAAGTGTAAATTTTGAAAATTTTCAAGTGTAAATTTTGAAAATTTTCAAGTGTAAATTTTGAAAATTTTCAAGTGTAAATTTTGAAAATTTTCAAGTGTAAATTTTGAAAATTTTCAAGTGTAAATTTTGAAAAAGTCAAGTATAAAATTGTACTGTTCCAGTCACGGCGTAACTGGAACAATACACAACCCGCAAAACATGACACTTATAACGACGTTTATGTTCGACTAAATCACAGACATCAATTATCTCTGGGTTTTCAAACACCTAAGTTGAGAATGAACGAAAAATAACACATTGTTCTCTCCTGCACACATATTTTCTTTTACTAAAATACTTTGTTTTTCCAAGACTTGCCAGCCGTGTACCGTCACTAACGTATGTTTAATACACGGGGGTTGTATATATTCACAGGTGTGTATCTAACAGAGTATATACTATATACACTGATAGGTGTGTATCAGAGAATATACACTTATAGATGTGCTTAAGTATATACACTGAGAGGTGTGTATCTATCTGAATATACACTCAGAGGTTTATATCTATCAGAGAATATACACGGACAGGTGAGCTTGAGAGAGTATATACTGAGAGTTTTATGTTGTGGATCTATCAGAGAATATACACAGAGAGGTTAGTATCTATCAGAGAATATACACTGAGAGGAATGTATGTACCAGAGTATATACACTGAAAGATGTGTATCTATCGGAGTGTATTTACTTTTCTCTTTCCAAAATATTTGTAATGCTTGTATGCTGACGCAGGCAAAATTATTAAAAAAAAATGTTTTGGTTGACCCGTCACCATAAATGGAAACAATGTAAGCATTATTACCAAATCCAAACAAGGTTTACGTGCATGAATGCCCGAATAACACGAAGGTATAGCAGCAGCAGCAACAGTAACAACAGCAGAAGCAGGAGCGGTAGCAGGTAACCAGAGCTTGAACAGCAAATGCAGATAGAGTTGAGCCAGAGGTTAGCAGTAGAGCTGTGGGCCAGTAGGTCTGCTGCAGTGCTCTTCTTTATTATTCTTTTATGTTGGCCTTGGTTTGTCGAGCCCATGGTGTTGCTGTGTCAGATAAGTATCATAACACGAATGATATGCGAAACCGACAAGTTGATAAATAATACACATGTGCAACACCTGCGTAGCTTACGTTTTACCAAGGATAAGGGACTGAACATCTTCCATCCAAGTTGAGAGACTGTAAAACTTTCATCAAGGCTGAACACCTTTCATCCAGGCTAAGAGATTAAACACCTTCCATCCAGGCTAAGAGATGGAACACCTTCCATCAAGGTTAAGAGATTGAACACCTTCCATCAAGGCTGAGAGATTGAACACCTTCCATCAAGGTTAAAGACAGCTACACTATCTACCACGCTGTCAGGTGGGCAGTTACACATAAAGTGACAATAAGTACAGAGATGAACAAGACATTGATTCACAGAGTTCACCTTTAAAGACTTGGGTGTTACCATGTCTCAACTCATCCCTAGATCATGCTCAAGGGGCACCTAAAGATCCTCAAGTTAAGAACCTTAATCAATATTAGCCCATTGCTTTCTCGGTGATTTGAATGTAATGGTACCAAGGGACGTGCATTCTCTCTCTCTCTCTCTCTCTCTCTCTCTCTCTCTCTCTCTCTCTCTCTCTCTCTCTCTCTCTCTCTCTCTCTCTCTCTCTCTCTCTCTCTCTCGTTACTTTCCACCCGTCATCGAATACATTTATTTCCTCGTAACATTTGTGTTTCCGTCAAATACAAAACATAAACATTGATGGAGAAAAATACTTCAGAATTACGTCCTCTCTCCTTAGATTCTTGCATGGTTAAACTTCACTTCCTACCAGCGTGATCAAATCACTCGACACATCTTGGCGGATATGTATGCATTTTATTCAAAAGCTCTTGGTTTTTTTTTTTCTATTTTTCTGGTCAGTTGTTTAGTGAGGTTATGTAGGCCTTCACGTTCCGCTATAACAAACAAGTGTTTCATCGACAAGCGCCTTTGACAGATAGTAACTAATGATCGTTGTCTGACGCATTTCCGTGTTTCCTCCGTACCCTCTAAACAACGCTAGTCACGTTCTTTACTATGTTGCTGTCACAGAGTCATGTTCTTTACTCTGCTGCTGTCAAAGTCACGTTCTTTGCTGCTGCCAGTCACGTTCTTTACTTTGCTACCGTCACAGACACGTTCTTTACTTTGCTGCTGTCACAGACACGTTCTTTGCGGCTGTCAGTCACGTTCTTAACTCTGCTGCTGTCACAGTCACGTTCTTCACCTTGCTGCCGTCACAAAGAAATCTACTCCTTCCTTCGTGTCTTTGTCAGCAGTGAATGGGAACTCCTAATTGTTGGGCTCCGGTGATGACCTTGGTTGATTCCCTCAACGGTGACTGATCCATGCTTCGATTACCAAGGTCCTTACTGATGGGTCGAAGAGCCAGGGTGGAGTTGGTTTCGCGGTTGTCCTCACTGTGGACTCGTATTGTACTCAGCTACCAAGCGAATCATCGGTGTTCACTGCAGTGGTTCATGCAGTCGGTGGATCTCAACTCACTATCTCCTCAGATTCGCAGTGCGTTTCGATGGCCTTAGTTCAGTATACTTCCCTCTCTACCTAGTGTTCAAGAGGGTCGAGGCGTAAATAGCCAGTATCACAGCCGGGGAAAAGGATCCTAGAGTTCTGCTGATCCCCGGGACGTGTCGGGGTCCCGGGTAACGAATAGGTGCATGTTGAGGCAATGGCTGCTATACCAAGCTCGCCACATAGCAGCCTTCAGCCTCACAGTGATTCATGGGACAGACACATCTATTTGCCCTTGAAAAGTGGTAGGCCCAATTAGACATCACACACACACACACACACACACAACATCGGGTCGATCACAAGATTGAAGGTGATATTTACAACGAGATTGGTCCTGTCATTTGCTTTGGCCTCCTCTCCCCTATTCTCCTCCCTCCTCTTTCTCCGCCTCCCTGCTCCTCCTCCCTTTCCCTCACCAAAACTTCCCATTGTCAGAGTCACAATAATAAATTACACAGCAAGTGTTGCAAGGGTTGTACACACTGATTCGTAGATTGTTATTGTTATTGTTGTTGTTGCTCTTGTTAGTCATTGTTATTGTTGCTCTTGTTAGTCATTGTTATTGTTGTTCTTGTTCTTGTTAGTCATTGTTATTGTTGCTCTTGTTAGTCATTGTTATTGTTGTTGTTGTTCTTGTTAGTCATTGTTATTGTCATTGTTGCTCTTGTTAGTCATTGCTATTGTTGTCACTGTTTTTATTATTGTCACTGTTACATTCCTAAACTAGTTTAGGCAACGTTAGGTTCCTAAGTTAAGTTAGATCAGAATCCTATATTAAGATACATTCCTAAGTTACTTTAGGTTACATTAAATTTCTAAGTTGGATTAGCTTCCTATATTAAGTTACATCCCTAAGTTAGATTGGGTTACGTTACATTCCTCATGTTAGTGCCCTACTAACTCACCAGTGATAAGAAAAAAAACATGGTACGCTTGACTGCAGACATGAATATCATCCGTATGTATAAGAATCATTCGTATGCATAAAAATCATCCGTATTTATGTCTCATCCGTATTTATAATTATCATTCGTACTTACACGTATCATCCGTACATAGAAATATCCGTATTTAAAAGTATCTTCTCTATTTATATCATCCATATTTACAAGTATCATCCGTATTTCATTACACCATTCAGAGGAGAGAGAGAGATTTTGGGAGATGTTAAGTGAATGTATAGGAGCCTTTGAACCAAGTGAGAGAGTAATTGTGGTAGGGGACTTGAATGCTAAAGTAGGAGAAACTTTTAGAGAGGGTGTGGTAGGTAAGTTTGGGGTGCCAGGTGTAAATGATAATGGGAGCCCTTTGATTGAACTTTGTATAGAAAGGGGTTTAGTTATAGGTAATACATATTTTAAGAAAAAGAGGATAAATAAGTATACACGATATGATGTAGGGCGAAATGACAGTAGTTTGTTGGATTATGTATTGGTAGATAAAAGACTGTTGAGTAGACTTCAGGATGTACATGTTTATAGAGGGGCCACAGATATATCAGATCACTTTCTAGTTGTAGCTACACTGAGAGTAAAAGGTAGATGGGATACAAGGAGAATAGAAGCATCAGGGAAGAGAGAGGTGAAGGTTTATAAACTAAAAGAGGAGGCAGTTAGGGTAAGATATAAACAGCTATTGGAGGATAGATGGGCTAATGAGAGCATAGGCAATGGGGTCGAAGAGGTATGGGGTAGGTTTAAAAATGTAGTGTTAGAGTGTTCAGCAGAAGTTTGTGGTTACAGGAAAGTGGGTGCAGGAGGGAAGAGGAGCGATTGGTGGAATGATGATGTAAAGAGAGTAGTAAGGGAGAAAAAGTTAGCATATGAGAAGTTTTTACAAAGTAGAAGTGATGCAAGGAGGGAAGAGTATATGGAGAAAAAGAGAGAAGTTAAGAGAGTGGTGAAGCAATGTAAAAAGAGAGCAAATGAGAGAGTGGGTGAGATGTTATCAACAAATTTTGTTGAAAATAAGAAAAAGTTTTGGAGTGAGATTAACAAGTTAAGAAAGCCTAGAGAACAAATGGATTTGTCAGTTAAAAATAGGAGAGGAGAGTTATTAAATGGAGAGTTAGAGGTATTGGGAAGATGGAAGGAATATTTTGAGGAATTGTTAAATGTTGATGAAGATAGGGAAGCTGTGATTTCGTGTATAGGGCAAGGAGGAATAACATCTTGTAGGAGTGAGGAAGAGCCAGTTGTGAGTGTGGGGGAAGTTCGTGAGGCAGTAGGTAAAATGAAAGGGGGTAAGGCAGCCGGGATTGATGGGATAAAGATAGAAATGTTAAAAGCAGGTGGGGATATAGTTTTGGAGTGGTTGGTGCAATTATTTAATAAATGTATGGAAGAGGGTAAGGTACCTAGGGATTGGCAGAGAGCATGCATAGTTCCTTTGTATAAAGGCAAAGGGGATAAAAGAGATTGCAAAAATTATAGGGGGATAAGTCTGTTGAGTGTACCTGGTAAAGTGTATGGTAGAGTTATAATTGAAAGAATTAAGAGTAAGACGGAGAATAGGATAGCAGATGAACAAGGAGGCTTTAGGAAAGGTAGGGGGTGTGTGGACCAGGTGTTTACAGTGAAACATATAAGTGAACAGTATTTAGATAAGGCTAAAGAGGTCTTTGTGGCATTTATGGATTTGGAAAAGGCGTATGACAGGGTGGATAGGGGGGCAATGTGGCAGATGTTGCAAGTGTATGGTGTAGGAGGTAGGTTACTGAAAGCAGTGAAGAGTTTTTACGAGGATAGTGAGGCTCAAGTTAGAGTATGTAGGAAAGAGGGAAATTTTTTCCCAGTAAAAGTAGGCCTTAGACAAGGATGTGTGATGTCACCGTGGTTGTTTAATATATTTATAGATGGGGTTGTAAGAGAAGTAAATGCGAGGGTCTTGGCAAGAGGCGTGGAGTTAAAAGATAAAGAATCACACACAAAGTGGGAGTTGTCACAGCTGCTCTTTGCTGATGACACTGTGCTCTTGGGAGATTCTGAAGAGAAGTTGCAGAGATTGGTGGATGAATTTGGTAGGGTGTGCAAAAGAAGAAAATTAAAGGTGAATACAGGAAAGAGTAAGGTTATGAGGATAACAAAAAGATTAGGTGATGAAAGATTGAATATCAGATTGGAGGGAGAGAGTATGGAGGAGGTGAACGTATTCAGATATTTGGGAGTGGACGTGTCAGCGGATGGGTCTATGAAAGATGAGGTGAATCATAGAATTGATGAGGGAAAAAGAGTGAGTGGTGCACTTAGGAGTCTGTGGAGACAAAGAACTTTGTCCTTGGAGGCAAAGAGGGGAATGTATGAGAGTATAGTTTTACCAACGCTCTTATATGGGTGTGAAGCGTGGGTGATGAATGTTGCAGCGAGGAGAAGGCTGGAGGCAGTGGAGATGTCATGCCTGAGGGCAATGTGTGGTGTGAATATAATGCAGAGAATTCGTAGTTTGGAAGTTAGGAGGAGGTGCGGGATTACCAAAACTGTTGTCCAGAGGGCTGAGGAAGGGTTGTTGAGGTGGTTCGGACATGTAGAGAGAATGGAGCGAAACAGAATGACTTCAAGAGTGTATCAGTCTGTAGTGGAAGGAAGGCGGGGTAGGGGTCGGCCTAGGAAGGGTTGGAGGGAGGGGGTAAAGGAGGTTTTGTGTGCGAGGGGCTTGGACTTCCAGCAGGCATGTGTGAGCGTGTTTGATAGGAGTGAATGGAGACAAATGGTTTTTAATACTTGACGTGCTGTTGGAGTGTGAGCAAAGTAACATTTATGAAGGGATTCAGGGAAACCGGCAGGCCGGACTTGAGTCCTGGAGATGGGAAGTACAGTGCCTGCACTCTGAAGGAGGGGTGTTAATGTTGCAGTTTAAAAACTGTAGTGTAAAGCACCCTTCTGGCAAGACAGTGATGGAGTGAATGATGGTGAAAGTTTTTCTTTTTCGGGCCACCCTGCCTTGGTGGGAATCGGCCGGTGTGATAATAAATAAAAAATAATGATAATATCAACAGCAGATGAACTGACGATAACATTAGTCCACACTTAAACCTAACATATATCTAGTTAAGGGAATCTGGTACATGCATACTGACAGCATGTAAATTAGCAACATGTGGAACGAGACACATTTCGTTCACCTGAGTAAATTTTTTTCAGTGTCACACCTGTGTCTTTTTACACACAGACTGAGGGAATGAGGCACTGAGGTACTAACTGAAGTACTGAAGCACCTACTACACACCTTGGAGGGCGCCTGCGTCCGGCCTTCAAATCGACAGAGGCAATTTTCATGTGCCAATTATGTTCACAGTGTAGTGAATTGCAAGATGTTGACGGTTCGTGCAACAGTGACCACCAGAGTACATAAACACAATACTGCAACACACAAGTGACCACCAGAGTACATCAACACAATACTGCAACACACAAGTGACCACCAGAGTACATCAACACAACACTGCAACACACAACAGTGACCACCAGCGTACATCAACACAACACTGCAACACACAACAGTGACCACCAGAGTGCATCAACACAACACTGCAACACACAACAGTGACCACCAGCGTACATCAACGCAGCACTGCAACACACAACAGTGACCACCAGAGTACATCACAACACTGCAACACACAACAGTGACCACCAGCGTACATCAACACAATACTGCAACATAAGTGACACCAGAGTACATCAACACAACACTGCAACACAACAGTGACCACCAGCGTACATCAACACAACACTGCAACACACAACAGTGACCACCAGCGTACATCAACACAATACTGCAACATAACAGTGACACCAGAGTACATCAACACAACACTGCAACACAACAGTGACCACCAGCCGTACATCAACACGACAACCACCGTGTTGAACACTGCAACACACAACACTTGACTACTGGCGTAGAGGAGTACATCACCCCTATAGTTTTAGCGCTTTTCCGTAAATATAACCACCAGTCTTACTAAAGGAGACGTTTTGTCACTCGTGGCACTGTCAGTCCCAGAACTGACAGCCACAAGTGGCGAAACGTCTCCCTAACTGTCAGTGTTGACTCAGATGGCAATACCAACACAGGAGAATTTCATCTTAGTCATTCTAATTTCACTTTGTTCTAAAAAAAATTAAAATTAATACTATTTCCTTGATTTGCACGCTAAAAGAATCTTTATTTTATATTATTGATTGAGAGTGTAGGAAAATGTTAGTAGTAAGGCTGAAGCTCACGACTTTATCCTGGTAGTAAGGCTGAATCTGACTTTATTTACCCTGGTAATAAGGCTGAATTCAGTTAACGACTTTATCCTGGTAGTAAGGCTGAATCTGATTTTATTTACCCTGGTAGTAAGGCTGAATCTGACGGCTTTATTTACCCTTGTAAAGTATTTGATACATGAGAAAAAACTGCGCGATTCAATGCAGTGAAATAAAAATATGAGCAGGAATCTAGCAGTGTGGCCAGTATGGAGTGTTCCTGAGGGCGCAGATATACACTGTCCACGTGAGTTTGTGTGTTTGAGCTTTTCATTTACATATTGTTATCACCCTCGCGGGGAAGCGCGAAACCCACAAGGTTAATTTTAGTGATAATGACCGAGAGAAGTGTGTAGGTTGCTTCTGGGACCCGGAGTTCACGGCCATATTCCTGAACGTGGGTACAGACACACGTAAGCAAACACTAGGATATATTTATTAGAAAAAAGTTTCGGTCCTGGGACCTTGATCAAGGTCCCAGGGCCGATACGTTCTCTAATATGTCCTAGTTTATGCTCAGGTGTCTTTCTAAACCAATTTGTGGGTATCTATTACCAAGGTTTAAACCGTTCCTGAACGTGGGTCATTACCGGGAGGTTGATGAGGCTTTCCACATGACTCCTGCCACTGTATATACTCATTTCTTAGTTATCTTAATGTTAGGACTGACATACACACACACACACATAACTGTGAACCACTTAACCAGAAGTTTGGTACTGAGGTGTGCACACCTGTGTGGAAGCTTCGTAAACATCCCACTGCTCTGACCAGTGTGTATCAAGGTCAATACGCTGATCATACCACAGTACTGTACTAAAATAACATGACTGAAGTTGCAACTGTGGATTTTAGTTTGATCAGTCCTGATATCGGAAGGATGTAGGTAAGCACAGGTTCAGCATTAGCGTTGTAGAAGAGTGGAACAATGTGTCAAGTAGCGTCGTTGTAGAAGAGTGGAACAATGCGTCGTGGCGTCGTTGTAGAAGAGTGGAACTGTGTCAAGTAGCGTCGCTGTAGAAGTGGAACAATGTGTCAAGTAGCGTCGTTGTAGAAGACTGGAATAATGTATCAAGTAGCGTCATTGTAAAAGAGTGGAACAATGTGTCAAGTAGCGTCGGTGTAAAAGAGTGGAACAATGTTTCAAGTAGCGTCGTTGTAAGAGTGAAACAATGTGTCAAGTAGCGTCATTGTAGAGGAGTAGAGCAATGTGTCAAGTAGCGTCGGTGTAAAAGAGTGGAACAATGTGTCAAGTAGCGTCGGTGTAAAAGAGTGGAACAATGTGTCAAGTAGCCTCGGTGTAAGAGTGGAACAATATGTCAAGTAGCGTCGGTGTAAAAGAGTGGAACAATGTGTCAAGTAGCGTCGGTGTAAGAGTGGAACAATGTGTCAAGTAGCGTCGTTGTAAAAGAGTGGAACAATGTGTCAAGTAGCGTCGTTGTAGAAGAGTGGAACAATGTGTCAAGTAGCGTCGTTGTAGAAGAGTGGAACAATGTGTCAAGAGCGTTGTTGTGAAGACTGGCCCGGTGGCCTAGTGGCTAAAGCTCTTGCTTCACACACGGAGGGCCCGGGTTCGATTCCCGGCGGGTGGAAACATTCCGACACGTTTCCTTACACCTGTCCTGTTCACCTAGCAGCAAATAGGTACCTGGGTGTTAGTCGACTGGTGTGGGTCGCATCCTGGGGGACAAGATAGAGGACCCCAACGGAAATAAGTTAGATAGTCCTCGATGACGCACTGACTTCCTTGGGTTATCCTGGGTGGCTAACCCTCCGGGGTTAAAAATCCGAACGAAATCTTATCTTATGTGTCAAGTAGCGTCGTTGTAAAAGAGTGGAACAGTGGGTCAAGTAGCATCGTTGTAAAACAGTGGAACAGTGTGTCAAGTAGCGTCGTTGTAGAACAGAACAACGTGTCAAGTAGCGTCGTTGTAGAACAAAACAACGTGTCAAGTAGCGTCATTGTAAGAGTGGAACAATGTGTTAAGTAGTGTCGGTGTAATTAATTCCTTGGTTAATTTTGAAAATGCATTAGAAAACTGTGATTCGGACCTGCTTAGCTCTTTTTCTGAATGGTTGGATGTTTGTAGAACCTGCCTAACCCTTTGTAGAGCTTTATATGGTCAATAACTTTACAAGTATTCTACACAGACCAAGGAAACCCCACACAGACCAACCACAGACACCTTCCCCCGCACACGTGAAATCTTCAACAGAAAGCTGCAGGCTACAGCCACACATAAGATCAATGGAAGATCATCACTGTAAGAGCATTCAAGTTTGAAGTCAGTGGTGTGACCTGATGATGATGGAAGAGCAGCAATATTAGGCACCAGCAGGACCTGGGAACGTAATTACCTGGAGCCTAATTAACGTCTTCAACAATGACTCTGGTGTCACTGTTTTAACGAGAGTTTCCTCTCCGGCTGACTGAACGTTGTAAACATTGTACGTTGTAAGTATTGTACGTTGTACGCTGTATTGTACGTTGTATTATACATTGTACGCTGTATTGTACGTTGTATTATACATTGTACGCTGTAAATATTGTAAATATTTTGTTTGTAAGAATAATTATTATAATTTTCATGTGTTGCTTTTGATGCATAATTCATAATACTACTTCCACTAATATTATTATTAATCTCTCGCTCTCTCTCTCTCTCTCTCTCTCTCTCTCTCTCTCTCTCTCTCTCTCTCTCTCTCTCTCTCTCTACATACAATCGTTTAGGCAAATTCAATACACAGTTTCAAAAATATGGACTTCAGTAAGGCTTTTGACAGGGTCCCACATCAGAGACTATTGAGGAAAATTAAAGCACATGGAATAGGAGGAAAAAAATTTTCCTGGATAGAGGCATGGTTGACAAATAGGCAGCAGAGAGTTTGCATAAATGGGGAGAAATCAGAGTGGGGAAGCGTCACGAGCGGTGTTCCACAGGGGTCAGTGTTGGGCCCCCTGCTGTTCACAATCTACATAAACGACATAGATGAGGGCATAAAGAGCGACATCGGCAAGTTTGCCGATGACACCAAAATAGGCCGTCGAATTCATTCTGACGAGGACATTCGAGCACTCCAGGAAGATTTGAATAGACTGATGCAGTGGTCGGAGAAGTGGCAGATGCAGTTTAATATAGACAAATGCAAAGTTCTAAATGTTGGACAGGACAATAACCATGCCACATATAAACTAAATAATGTAGATCTTAATATTACGGATTGCGAAAAAGATTTAGGAGTTCTGGTTAGCAGTAATCTGAAACCAAGACAACAGTGCATAAGTGTTCGCAATAAAGCTAATAGAATCCTTGGCTTCATATCAAGAAGCATAAATAATAGGAGTCCTCAGGTTGTTCTTCAACTCTATACATCCTTGGTTAGGCCTCATTTAGATTATGCTGCACAGTTTTGGTCACCGTATTACAGAATGGATATAAATTCTCTGGAAAATGTACAAAGGAGGATGACAAAGTTGATCCCATGTATCAGAAACCTTCCCTATGAGGATAGACTAAGGGCCCTGAATCTGCACTCTCTAGAAAGACGTAGAATTAGGGGGGATATGATTGAGGTGTATAAATGGAAGACAGGAATAAATAAAGGGGATGTAAATAGTGTGCTGAAAATATCTAGCCTAGACAGGACTCGCAGTAATGGTTTTAAGTTGGAAAAATTCAGATTCAGGAAGGATATAGGAAAGTACTGGTTTGGTAATAGAGTTGTGGATGAGTGGAACAAACTCCCGAGTACAGTTATAGAGGCCAGAACGTTGTGTAGCTTTAAAAATAGGTTGGATAAATACATGAGTGGATGTTGGTGGGTGTGAGTTGGACCTGATAGCTTGTGCTACCAGGTCGGTTGCCGTGTTCCTCCCTTAAGTCAATGTGACCTGACCTGACTAGGTTGGGTGCATTGGCTTAAGCCGGTAGGAGACTTGGACCTGCCTCGCATGGGCCAGTAGGCCTTCTGCAGTGTTCCTTCGTTCTTATGTTCTTATGTTCTTATTAACTGACTACAAACTCTGTGAGATATTTGCAAATGTTTGTTTTAGTTTGAGAATATTGTTGACAATTCCAGCTACAGTAGCGTCAGCATGAGATACTTTAGCAAACGTAAACATATCAAAACTTGTTAAGGTTTACTGTGTTAAACCAGACTTGTTAATTTAGCAAGACTGAGTATTGAATCAAGCATTGCCACAGAAACTGATTTTCTTAGTCTTATTAAAAATTTTACAGACAAATAAGCCAGAAAAGCTCATTTCACTAAGTAGTCTAAGTAAATGTTAAACATTTAAGAATTTATATACTTTGAAAGAGCTTATTAAGCGTTTAAAAAATTAAGCAATTGTATAATTATAGGTCAACAAAAAATTCAAAATTTATAAAATATAAGTATAAAGTATATGTTATCTAGTCATACTGTTGCGCAGGATATAAAACATTTATGAAAGTTTACCAATGGTTTTATTGGACTTCAAATTCTCAATTCTGAGAGAAGCCTCGGTCCAAGTCGGACCGAAACGTCGTCGTAAGCTTCTCTCTTTTATGTGCGGGTTATTTGTGTATAATGCCCCAAAGAAGCCTTGTTCCGCATTGCAAAATTTGTCTTGGAGGCCATGTCTGGAGCCGAAACTCGAACCCAGCACACACAAATCAGCGAGTACATAGACAAGTTGATGGAAATACGGCAGTTACCAGAATATTGGAAGACATGAAAAGTCGAGCGATTATTTAAGCAAGGGGAGAGAGGTAGCGCTAAAACACAGACCAGTACCTGAAAGGTTTATTTTGTACGGTAACGGAGATGATCAGAAGAGCACTGGAGTACCTAAAAAATGGCTTCACATACACAGCAGCCAGCGGGGATTTAGATATCGCAAATCCTGCCTTACAAACCTGCTGGTGTTGTATGATACGGTCACAGATATAAAGATGCGAAGGAAGGGTGGACTGCATGGTATTGGACTGTAGGAAATCATCTGCCACTACTGCGCAAGAAACTGAGCCTAAAATTAAGGGCTAGGGAGAGATAATAAGAAAGGACTTACAACGAATCGAAGAATACCTAAAGGGAGGAGACCGAAAGAGATGGTCCGGCAGAAGGTATAAGGATGAACAAGGGTAACAAGCGGGATTTCACAGGTACCAGTACTGGGACCTATACTATTCTTGGTAAATGTGAACATGCCGGAATCGATATGTGCCTGTTCGCCGATGATGTGAAACTAATGGAGAGAATAAAACCCGGAAATTATAGGAAAAAAAAACTGCAAATGAACCTGAACAAACTGCAGTGATCAAATAAGTGGCTACGGGAATTCAGTCCCGAGAAATGAAAGGTTATGAAGACTTGGTTAATGGAAAGAGGAAGCATAGTGTGGGGGAACGACAGACTGTGAACCTCACTCAAGAAGAACCTTGAGGTGAGTGTACCATACTATAAATCACAATGTCAGAGGAGCGCATCAACCAAAGGATTTCGCGTCAAATGATCGACTGGTGAAGCTTAAACAGCTCTCAGGAAGCTAAAGAAAGAGTTATTTATAACGCTATATACCATACTTGTCAGTCCTATCGTGAAGTATGCAGCACCATTATGGAACCCTCACCAGAGCAAACATTTTAAGAAAGTATTGGAACTGCAGATTCGCAACGAAATTAGTCCCGGAAGTAGACCATGGATATATAAGGAGAAATTTAAAGTATTAAACCAAACGACATTTAAGAATAAAAGAACGAGGAAGATAAGTTTACGTGCTATGAGATGACCTGATACCAAATTCATTATATTAGACCATAGTGCAATTACTAGTGAGAGACTGGTGCTATTTTTAATTTGTATTTTTATATTATTAGATTAAACCTAGTTGTACTATAGCTCATTCTAGCTCAAAACATAGACTCCACAAAAGTCATTATATTAGACCTTAGTGCAATTGCAAGTGAGAGTCTTGTTCTATTTTTAATTTGTATTTTTATATTACTAGTTTATACCTAGTTGTACTTTAGTTCATTCCAGCACAACACATAGACAACATCAACTTCTTTATGTGTAGTAGTGACTATACTCTATATGACCAAAATACTCTAGCTATATACTTGTCCAAACTTCCCACCACTACAGATATCAGTACTAGAACTCAACACACAACTCAGGATATAAATAACCATAATTTAAACCTAGAAGATGATTGATCACGTTGACCCTGATCTAAACCTCCATAATCTGACACCCAATCAAAACCTATTGGAAAGTAACTGCCTTTATTACACAGCATCACAAGCCAGCACTATCCTAAACAATGCTAAAAGTCTATCAGTACTTAACTACAACATCAGGTCCTTAAGCAAACACTATGATGACCTCCTGGCACTCCTTGAATCACTAAAGACACCCTTCTCCTGCATTATCCTTACTGAGACCTGGCTTAAGCAGGACACAATAGATATCTACCCTCTACCAGGATACACTGTAATTCACAACTGCAGACCAAACCAAGTTGGGGGTGGTATTGCAATCTATTACTCTAACCAATTATCTTGTATTAGCACCACTTGCTTTAGTGATGAATATGGGGAATGCATTTTTGCTAATTTTACTGTAAAAAACCTTAAGACACCTATAACAATCGGTGCCATTTACCGGATACCTCACACAAACATCCCAAATTTCAGTGAGAAATTAAAGTCACTAATAACAGACAAATGAATAAGCACCACCTTCTCTTAGCTGGAGACTTCAACATCATCCTTGGCTTACTAGATGATCAGCCTGTAACTGATTTCATCAACAATATGAACAACACACTTCTCATACCAACAATAACTAAACCAACCAGGCTCACTGAGACAAGTGCAACCATAATATACCACATATGGACCAATATACTAGCCCCCCTCAAATCAGGGATAATCACAGATAGCACTACAGACCACTACCCCACCTTCCTCCTGACAAACATTAGTAAACCACCACTTGAATACAACAAAGTCTCATTTAGACTCCATGACGAGGCCTCAATAAGGAAGTTCACAGCTGACCTAGAGACTGTTGACTGGTCTACAGAATTCTCCAAGGCCTGGACAGACATTTTTCTCAACAAATTACTTACATTGTCCCATAAAAACGAAACAGATCACAAACAAACGGCTTGGTTGCCCATGGCTAACCAGCACCATTCTGAAATCCATTGACAAGAAACACAAATATGAAAAGCAATATAGACAGGGCTTAATACACAAAGATATTCTTAAACACTATTCATCAGTTCTCACCAAAGTAATAAAGAAAGCCAAACAACTATACTACTCCAGTAGATTCACAGACACTAGAGGAGATATAAAAAAGACCTGGAAAACACTCTCTCAGATTCTAGGGACCCACAAACTGAAAAAAAAAAACAAGAATATTGTCCTAACTAAACCTAATGAAACACCACTACATCCCACTGACACAGCTAACAAGATAAACGACTTCTTCTCAACCATAGGATCTAATCTCGCCAATAAAATCCCACATACCAATGCCCATGCCGGGGACTACCTAGATGGGAATTTCCCAAATTCCTTCTATCTTGCACCAACTGAGCCCACGGAAGTCACCGAGATTATAAAGTCACTTAAAAATAACTCAGGGAATCTGTCTCATGTCCCACCATTACTGTACAAGCGAGCGGCCCATGTCCTTTTGCATGCTATTTCATTACTCTTTAACAAGTTACTAGAAACTAGCACCTTCCCGAAATTACTCAAGATGGCAAGGGTTACACCAATACATAAAGGTGGTGACCCTACAGACTTAAACAACTATAGGCCAATATCAAACTTACCATTGCTATCCAAAATCTTTGAGAAACTCGTGCACAGGAGACTATATTCATTTATAACGGCACAAAACATACTCAACCCCTGCCAATTTGGATTCAGGAAAAATAAAAGCACTAATGATGCAATCATAAAAATGCTAGATCTGCTTTACACAGCATTGGAAAATAAGGAATATCCACTAGGAATTTTTATTGACCTAAGAAAAGCTTTTGACACAGTAGACCACGACATCCTACTCCACAAACTTGACCATTACGGTATAAGAGGCCATGCGCTTGCTTATTTCAAATCTTACCTTACTAATAGGTATCAGTATGTCACCATTAAAGACACAGCATCAACAACACGGCCACTTGATACTGGAGTTCCCCAGGGAAGTGTCCTTGGTCCCCTGCTCTTCCTCATATACATCAATGATCTTCCAAACGTATCCCAACACCTGAAACCCATTCTCTTTGCTGACGACACGACTTATGTCATCTCTCACCCTAATCTTGCCACCCTCAACACCATTGTTAACGAGGAGCTGATCAAAATATCGACTTGGATGACAGCCAATAAACTTACACTTAACACTGACAAAACCTACTATATTATGTTTGGTAGCAGAGCAGGAGATGCACAAATTAATATTAAGATCGACAACACTCTAATTACCAGACATAATGAGGGCAAATTCATAGGCCTATACCTTGACAACAACCTGAATTTCAGCACCCATATCCAACACATAACCAAAAAAGTATCCAAAACGGTTGGGATACGATACTATGTGCCGCAAAATGCCCTTCTCACACTATACCACTCATTTATCCATACCTCACCTATGCTATTTGTGCTTGGGGATCAACTGCAGCAACACACCTAAAGCCAATAATAACCCAACAAAAAGCTGCAGTAAGAATAATCACTAAATCCCATCCCTGGCAACACCCCCCCCCACTCTTCATAGATCTAAACTTACTCCCTGTTCAGTACATCCACACTTACTACTGTGCAATCTACATCTACAGGACCTTAAACTCCAATATCAACCTTGACCTAAAATGCTTTCTTGACAGTTGTGACAGAACCCACAGGCATAACACCAGACACAAACATCTCTACGACATTCCCCGTGTCCGACTAAACCTTTACAAAAATTCAATGTATGTCAAAGGCCCTAAAATCTGGAACACCCTACCTGAGAACTCTAGAACTGCAGACACATTCATCACCTTCAAAACTACCATTAGAAAACATCTTATCTCCCTGATACACCCCATCAACTAACTACACGAATACCACCTGGTGGTTCACACTTACACTCACTCACCCATTTGACCATAAACAGAAATATTAACCTCGATCTTAAAATAATGAATCCTGTGATACTCCAATACTGAAACTATGTACTGTGCCAAAACAAAAGCATTCACATTGCTAAACTCACAAACTAGTATTTAGTCACTTAGCCATAATACCAACTTACCTCATAATTTGTAATATTTTAAAATTAAGAATTAAACTAAGTCTACCCGAAATGCCTAGCCATGCTAGGTGTTCTAGTGGTACACTCTGTAATCATTATTTAACTACATGTAAACCACACAATAACCAAATTCTGTAAACTCAGCATTGTAATCCTTATAGAGAATAAACTTTGAATTGAATTGAATTGAATTGATAGGCTGGGCAGAGGACTGTTCGAGGGTGAAAAACAAGAAGGACACACATGGAAGATAAAGACTCAAATGACCAGAAAGATGTCAAAATAGTTTTTCCAGCCTCATGATGGTCAGAGTAAAGTGATGAAGCAGTGATGGAGGCAGATTATATGCACAGCTTGAAACTTTAGTGTGGTGTGTGTGGCTGATGTTTGCAGGTGACGTCCCTATGATGAGGATACAGACGTAAGCTGTTTGCGAGAAACTGCAAGATGGCTTGAATATTCTGCAGGAATGGTTCAGTAAGTGGTTGCAAATGCCAGGTAATGAAGATGAGAGGTAGGCAGTGGAGACCAGACACTTTTTTTTTTAATTTGAATTTAAATTTTTGATTTGGTATATCGGTAAGCCTGTAGTAAGTCTCGGTTCCATAAGCATATTTTTTTCATTTCTCCTGACAGACAAAATACCATCACCACACTGACCTTATCACCTGAAGTACACATAAAAAAAAACAGATAACATAGGTAGCGTGCACATGGTTGTCATATGCAAGAAGGTCCATCAGCCACATGAAGGAGTCACTCAGGACATAGACGACAAGGACCACCACGAGGGGACAGACGATTAGGACCACCACGAGGGGACAGACGACTAGGACCACCACGAGTGGACAGATAACAGGGACCACCACGAGGGGACAGACGACTGGGACCACCACAAGGGGACAGATGACAAGAACCACCACGAGGGGACAGACGACTAGGACCACCACGAGGGGACCAACTACATGGAACATGGAAGCTAAACACCCAGATAAACAACTTTAAGTGTAGTGTACAAACTGGATAAACTGGCTATAGGAGTACACTTTTCAAGTGTACTCCTTAAAAGATACACAAGATAGGAAAAAATGAAGCCACTTGTATGAAACTTAAGAATCAGGACCAGATGCTACGGTTCGACCCCCACAATCACAACTAGGCCAGTACACGCATTTTTTTGTAACCTACCACTACAAAACTGTTATTCAGACTGCATACACCACCAGTCAGCAAATACTTTAATCATTAAAATAGAGATTTCAGTGTATATACACTGAAAAACATACACCTTTCAGCATATATACACTGGGAGATATACTCCTCTTGGTGCATATACACTTAGGCATACACCTCTCGGTGTATATGCACTGAAATATATACACCTCTAGGGGTACATACACAGATACATACACATGCACCTCTCGGTGTGTACACGCTGAGAAACATACACTTCTCGGTGTGTACACGCTGAGAAACATACACTTCTCGGTGTGTGCACGCTGAGAAACATACACTTCTCGGTGTGTACACGCTGAGAAACCTACACTTCTCGGTGTGTACACGCTGAGAAACATACAGTTCTCGGTGTGTACACGCTAAGAAACATACACTTCTCGGTGTGTACACGCTGAAAAACATACACTTCTCAGTGTGTATAACCTTGACGCAGACACTGGAAAAGTTTTCGTCAGAGTGACGCAACAATCAATTAAGGAGGAAGGAGTAGGAGCAACAACCATTAGAAAACAATATTAAAAAAACAATGTGGGGAAATAATTGCCGCAGACGGGACAAGACTTCTGCAATTGCAAATAAGTAATTACAGATATCAAATTACATATAGGTAATAACAAATAGGTCATTACAGATAGTTAATTACGCAGGTTTTTGACCGTGGCTGGAAACTTGACAAACGTACATAAAGTCAGGTGTAAAGCAGAATAAGTCTTTATTTTAGACTTATCGTTTAGGCTTTACCTAGCTTGATGATAAAGCTAAGTTCACAGCTACACATGATCGAAAATAAAAGACGTTTGTTACCGTTAAAACGTCTTGTTTACGAAATTTTTCACACAAAGACTTGATTGAGAAATTGTTGTTCATATAGGTAGTGTATCTTTACTGGCGTGTGTGTGTGTGTGTGTGTGTGTACTCACCTAATTCACCTAATTGTGGTTGCAGGGGTCGAGACTCAGCTCCTGGCCCCGCCTCTTCACTGATCGCTACTAGGTCCTCTCTCTCTCTGCTTCCTGAGCTGTATCATACCTCTTCTTAAAACTATGTATGGTTCCTGCCTCCACTACTTCACTTGCTAGGCTATTCCCCTTCCTGACAACTCTATGACTGAAGAAATACTTCCTAACGTCCCTGTGACTCGTCTGAGTCTTCAGCTTCCAGTTGTGACCCCTTGTCCCTGTGTCCCCTCTCTGGAACATCCTATCTCTGTCCACCTTGTCTATTCCCCGCAGTATCTTGTATGTCGTTATCATGTCTCCCCTGACCCTTCTGTCCTCCAGTGTCGTCAGTCCGATCTCCCTCAACCTTTCCTCGTACGACATTCCCCTGAGCTCTGGGACTAGCCTTGTTGCAAACCTTTGTACTTTCTCTAACTTCTTGACGTGCTTGACCAGGTGTGGGTTCCAGACTGGTGCTGCATACTCCAGTATGGGCCTAACATACACAGTGTACAGTGTCTTGAACGATTCCTTATTAAGGTATCGGAACGCTATTCTCAGGTTTGCCAGGCGCCCGTATGCTGCCCCTGCTGTTTCTGCTTCAGTTGTTGATTCTGTTGTTACTGTTGCAGCTTGCTGTTATTGTTGCTGCTGCTCCTGTTGTTACTATTGCTGCTGCGGTTATTGTTGTTGTAGTGTTTCAGTCACTGTAGCCACGGTGTCATCACTGTACCCACGGTGTCATCACTGTACGCACGGTGTCATCACTGTACCCACGGTGTCATCACTGTACCCACGGTGTCATCACTGTAACCACGGTGTCATCACTGTAGCCACGGTGTCATCACTGTACCCACGGTGTCATCACTGTACCCACGGTGTCATCACTGTACCCACGGTGTCATCACTGTACCCACGGTGTCATCACTGTACCCACGGTGTCATCACTGTAACCACGGTGTCATCACTGTACCCACGGTGTCATCACTGTACCCACGGTGTCATCACTGTACCCACGGTGTCATCACTGTACCCACGGTGTCATCACTGTAACCACGGTGTCATCACTGTAACCACGGTGTCATCACTGTACCCACGGTATCACTGTACCCACGGTGTCATCACTGTACCCACGGTGTCATCACTGTACCCACGGTGTCATCACTGTACCCACGGTGTCATCACTGTAACCACGGTGTCATCACTGTAGCCACGGTGTCATCACTGTAACCACTGTGTCATCACTGTACCCACGGTGTCATCACTGTACCCACGGTGTCATCACTGTACCCACGGTGTCATCACTGTACCCACGGTGTCATCACTGTAACCACGGTGTCATCACTGTAACCACGGTGTCATCACTGTAACCACGGTGTCATCACTGTAACCACGGTGTCATCACTGTACCCACGGTGTCATCACTGTAACCACGGTGTCATCACTGTAACCACGGTGTCATCACTGTAACCACGGTGTCATCACTGTACCCACGGTGTCATCACTGTACGCACGGTGTCATCACTACGCACGGTGTCATCACTGTAACCACGGTGTCATCACTGTAGCCACGGTGTCATCACTGTAGCCACGGTGTCATCACTGTACCCACGGTGTCATCACTGTACCCACACGGTGTCATCACTGTAACCACGGTGTCATCACTGTAACCATGGTGTCATCACTGTAACCACGGTGTCATCACTGTACCCACGGTGTCATCACTGTAACCACGGTGTCATCACTGTAACCATGGTGTCATCACTGTAACCACGGTGTCATCACTGTAACCATGGTGTCATCACTGTACCCACGGTGTCATCACTGTAACAACGGTGTCATCACTGTAACCATGGTGTCATCACTGTAACCACGGTGTCATCACTGTAACCACGGTGTCATCACTGTACCCACGGTGTCATCACTGTACCCACGGTGTCATCACTGTACCCACGGTGTCATCACTGTACCCACGGTGTCATCACTGTACCCACGGTGTCATCACTGTAACCACGGTGTCATCACTGTAACCACGGTGTCATCACTGTAACCACGGTGTCATCACTGTAACCACGGTGTCATCACTGTAACCACGGTGTCATCACTGTACCCACGGTGTCATCACTGTACGCACGGTGTCATCACTGTACCCACGGTGTCATCACAACCTTCATACGGACGCGCACCATGACAAGCGACACATTTTAACCCACAGAGCACATGTCAGAGATCTTAAAGCAGCGCGAGGGAAATGAATACTACACACCAGTGCTGGGTAATTTTTTTTCACCCGCGTCATGTTCCCAGAGAGAGAGAGACAGACAGACAGACCTAGGGATCTAAGGTTAGTTAATTGGGTTCAAATCCTATAGACCCACCTGATGGTCATTAAGTCTGCTTGTTACCAGCAGTCAAGAATACTTTAACTCGCAAAACAGCTCTATATATATATATATATATATATATATATATATATATATATATATATATATATATATATATATATATATATATATATATGTGTGTGTGTGTGTGTGTGTGTGTGTGTGTGTGTGTGTGTGTGTGTGTGTGTGTGTGTGTGTGTGTGTGTGTGTGTGTGTGTGTGTGTGTGTGTGCCTACACTACAATTAAAGAACTGCAACATATCAACTCCACTCCTCCATAGCGCAGGCACTGTACTTCCCACCTCCAGGACTCAAGTCCGGCTAACCGGTTTCCCTGAATGCCTTCACAAATATTATTTTGCTCACACTCCAACAGCACGTCAGGTCATAAAAACCATTCTTCTCCACCAACTCCTTACCAACATGCTCACGCACGCTTGTTGGAAGTCCAAGCCCCTCGCACACAAAACCCCCTCCCTCTTTACCCCGAGTTCCTTCCACTACAGATTTATATACCCTCCAAGTCATTCTATTTTGTTCCATCCTCTCAAACTGTCCGAACCACCTCAACCCCTCCTCAAGCCTCTGGATAATACTTTTAGAAACCTCACACCTTCTAATCTCCAACCTAGGAATTCTCTGCATTACATTCACACCGCACATTGCCCTCAGACACATCTAAGCTGCCTTCAACCTTTTTATCATTATTATTATTATTATTATTATTATTATTAGTAGTAGTAGTAGTAGTAGTAGTAGTATTTTGAAGCACTAATAATGTAGAGTTCTTATAGTGCCTGGCTAATTGGAGATATCAAGTTTGATGCGAGGAAGGGGAGAATAGCTCCAGTTCCCTGCATCAAAAGCCTTTTAACAGCATCAAGGCTCTTCCTTTCACTCTATTGGTCATTATCAGTTATTACCTTAGGAACTTGCTAATTTTCTAGGTAATTACCTTAGTAATTAGTAATGTGATTACCTGGGTAATTACTTTTGTAATTACAACGACACTACCACCACCACCACCTGCCACCACCACCAATATTATCACATGACACTACCACCACCACTTACCACCATCACGTGACACTACCACCATTATATGACACTACCACCACTTACCACTACCACCACCTACCACCATCACGTGACGCTACCATCACATGACACTACCACTACCACTTGACACTACCGCCTACCACCATCACATGACACTACTACCTACCACCATCACCTAACACTACCACCATTACCTGACACTACCACCTACCACCAGCACCATCATCATCACCACCTGACACTACCACCATCACCTCACACTACCACCTACCACCATCAGCCCCTGACACTACTACCACCACCTGATATCACCTACCACCATCACCCCCTGACACTACTACCACCACCTGATATCACCTACCACCACCACCTGATATCACCTACCACCACCACCTGAAGCTGCCACCTACCACCCACTACCTGAAGCTGACTGCGAGGGGGAGGGGAGTCAATAACTCACATCAATGGTGGTTGAAATAGCAATTACCGAAGTGGGTCGCTTAGTGTTGCCAATAAGTGACACCATTAAGCCAACACTGCCAACTGGGAGCAGTAATCCTTGCTGATAACAGTGCATGATGCTCCTTATTATTATTAATTTCAAAGATACCGTCATGCTAGTGCAGGGCTTTTTATCCACGGAATTGAATTGAAGCTAATCTCCACTTCCTTAGATCAACCCGTTTCTCACTCGCTAGTCATTGTACCACTTCCCAACGGGTTTAGCGGATGCTGAATCCCTGAGCGCAGCTATGACTCCACACAGCACAAACTAATTAAAACATTTCGCCAGGCAAGTGTAAACCTGATGGCATCACGAGTTGGTAGCGTGTTGATTTGGTACCTGCCCACCCCCAGGTTACACCACTTGACTCTTCTCTATCTTGCAGCAGACTGGCTAGTAGGCTGCCTGCCCAGCTGGCTAGTAGGATGCCTGCCCAACTGGCTAGTAGGATGCCTGCCCACCTGGCTAGCAGGATGCCTGCCCAGCTGGCTCGCAGGTTGCCCGTCCAGCTGACTCGCAGGCTGCATGCCCAGCTGGCTTGCAGGCTGCCTGCCCAGCTGGTTCGCAGGATGCCTGCCCAGCTGGCTCGCAGGCTGCCTGCCCAGCTGGCTAGCAGGCTGCCTGCCCAGCTGACTCGCAGCCTGGTAAACATGAACTCTCTCATTTCGCTCGCCTTTCCAATTCATTTCACTTTTGTGGCAGCTACCAGAGCGAATAATGACGTTGATCATTATTAGCTCCCACTACCAACATTGCTGTTGTTGCTGCGGCACACTAGTAGGTGTGCTGACACCAGGTGAGAGTGGTAGTGTGGGGTCTTCCCAAGGCTGGGCACTGAGAACCTTCAATATTTGGCACCACACCCTTCACCATACAGTATAAGGTCAAACCACTACTACTACTACTACTACCACCACCACTACTACTACTGTCACAGCAACTACTATTCCCACAACTATCCCAGCTACCACTACCATTCTAATCACCAGAACCTCTACCACAACTACTACTACTATTAAACCCATAACCACCATTTTAACGTATTACGGTCGCTGTGTGATTTGAGAAAGGTATCCCCGTATTGAACAAGCTCAGCCCCCCTCTATCTTGAAGAAAAACGAAGGACAGTCAAAATTATAACGCAGCAAAACATCAAAATATGTATGCATGTGTATATATTATTATACGTTTGTGTATCTGTATTATTATATGCTTGTATACATGTATTATTGTATGTCTAAATGCATGTACGTATGTATTTCGCTTAGATGACTCAGATGACAGTTCTTCCCAGTTTCACAGAGCTCAATACACAGCTCGAAACATCGTCTCGACAGATTACTCTGCAATGTCTCACTCTCCTCCACAACTGTAAGTCAGGTGGATACATTTCAGGTCGTAGATTTGTCGTTTCAGACATCTGATGCCAAGGCTTTTACGACTATGATGATCTTACTGCCGTTGCAGACGCTCAAGTAACCGTCGTTTCCAGGATGAGTGAAAGTTACATTTTAAGGGGGGAGGGGGAGTTACGTATGAAAACCAAGGAAATTACATTTAGAGAGTGCAGGCATGTGGTTACATTTGGAATGTGAGGGAAAGCGAGGTTACATTTGGAAGGTGGAGAGAGATTACATATGGAGGGTGAGAGAGTGAGATTACATATGGAGGGTGAGAGAGTGAGATTACATATGGAGGGCGAGAGAGTGAGATTACATATGGAGGGCGAGAGAGTGAGATTTTGAAGGTGAGGGAGGGGTTACTTTGGAAGGTGACGAAGGGAAAGATTACATTTGGAAAGTGTGGGAAGAAGAGGTTACATCTGGAGGGTGACGGAGGGAAAGATTATATTTGTAAGGCAAATAAAAAATATTTTTATTTACTACAAGTACATGGTATACAGGCCATAGCTGACATCAATGACATACTACTATATAAGAAGGCGCTTGTTATGCTCAGCATTTCGAGAAAAATTAGGTCAGTTCTGTCCCAGGATGCGACCCACACCAGTCGACTAACACCCAGGTACCCGTTTTACACTGATGGGTGAACAGGGACAGCAGGTATCTTATGGAAACACGTCCCTAATGTTTTCCAGTCGTACCGGAGGAGATTCGAACTCCGGACCTCAGTGTGTGAGCTGAGTACGCTAGCGATCGAGCTACGGGACACCTAAGAACGTAAGAAAGAAGGAACACTGCAGCAGGCCTACTGGCCCATGCGAGACAGATCCAAGTCTCCTACCGGCTTAAGGCAATGCCCCAACCTAGTCAGGTCAGGTCACATTCACTTAAGGAAGGAACACGGCAACTGACGTAGTAGCACAAGCTAATCAGGTCCAACTCACACCCACCTAAACTGCATTTGTGTCTATTTTTACATCGTGTCGGTATTTTATACTATTTATGTCCAAGGTGAGGAAGAGGTTACACTTGGGAGGGTGAGAGTGAGGTTACATCTGGAAGGTGAGAGAGAGGTTACACTTGGAGGGTGAGAGAGATTACACTTGGAGGGTGAGAGTGAGGTTACATCTGGAAGGTGAGAGAGAGGTTACACTTGGAAGGTGAGAGTGAGGTTACACTTGGAGGGTGAGAGAGATTACACTTGGAGGGTGAGAGATTACACTTGGAGGGTGAGAGTGAGGTTACATCTGGAAGGTGAGAGAGAGGTTACATCTGGAAGATGAGAGAGGTTACACTTGGAGGGTGAGAGAGATTACACTTGGAGGGTGAGAGAGATTACACTTGGAGGGTGAGAGTGAGGTTACATCTGGAAGGTGAGAGAGAGGTTACACTTGAAGGGTGAGAGAGATTACACTTGGAAGGTGAGAGAGAGATTACACTTGGAGGGTGAGAGAGATTACACTTGGAGGGTGAGAGTGAGGTTACATCTGAAAGGTGAGAGAGAGGTTACACTTGAAGGGTGAGAGAGATTACACTTGGAAGGTGAGAGAGAGATTACACTTGGAGGGTGAGAGAGAGGTTACATTTGGAAGGTGAGAGAGAGGTTACACTTGGAGGGTGAGAGAGAGGTTACACTTGGAGGGTGAGAGAGAGGTTACACTTGGAGGGTGAGAGAGAGGTTACACTTGGAGGGTGAGAGAGAGGTTACATCTGGAAGGTGAGAGAGAGGTTACACTTGGAGGGTGAGAGAGAGGTTACACTTGGAGGGTGAGAGAGAGGTTACACTTGGAGGGTGAGAGAGAGGTTACACTTGGAGGGTGAAAGAGAAATTACACTTGGAGGGTGAGAGAGAGGTTACACTTGGAGGGTGAGAGAGAGGTTACACTTGGAGAGTGAGGGAGAGAAATGTTTCAACTGGAAGGAGAGGGACCGATTACAGATGAAGGCCGAGAAGAATTAGACACATGCGCAACATCTGGGTATCTTTATTTGTAGACGTTTCGCCAACCAGTGACTTTACTGATCAAATCACTGGTTGGCGAAACGTCTACAAATAAAGTTACCCAGATGCTGCGCATGTGTCCAATCCCTCATGTTGTCGGCACTGTCTACCATTTACGTACAAGGCCGGGAAGGTCACTTTCCTCACTACACACGAGTGAATGTACATTTTTTCCCAGTGTTGACTAGGATGGTGACCTGGCTGACCGGTTATTTAATGCCCTGGAAAACAAAACTCATCGCGATCACTTAGTGCCTGAAGGAATGGCAAGCAATCTGTTTGATCCAGCTCCTCTGATCAAGAGCCCATCACTAACATCAAGGCACCCAACCTTGAATTTAAATATACTAGGCTTTGGTTGATCCCTTGTATCAGAAAGCTTTCCTACGAGGATAGATTGAAGACACTGTATATGCACTCTCTGGAAAAGCATAGAATTAAAGATGATATGACTGAGGTGTATAAACAGAAGACAGGAATAAATAAAGGGTGTGTAAATAACGTGCTCAAAAAATATCTAACCAAGACAGGACTTGCAACAATAAGCTAAAGTTGGAAAATTTTAGATTTTGGGTAGATACAGGAAAGCGCTAGTTTGGTAATAGTTGTGGATGAGAGGAACAAACTCCGGAGAAGCGTCATTGAAGGGAAAATCTTGTGTAGCTTAAAAATAGGTTAGACAAGTACAAGAGTGGATGCTCGTGGGTGTAGGGTGAATCTGCTTAACATGGGCCAGCAGGCCCGCTGCAGTGCTCCCTAATTTCTTATGTTAGGTTTTTCCAATAACTGGACACTAAATGACCGAATAACTACTCACTAGACGACTGAATAACTGGCCACTAGTTAACTGCATAACTGATCAGAGACTACTTAAATTAATGTATAACTAGTCACTGACTGGCTGAATGACTGAATGGCCATTTACTGGCTAAATGACCGAATAACTGGCCACTGACTGACTAACTAGCTAAATGACTGAATAACTGACCACAGACTGGCCAAGTGACTGTATAACTGACCATTGACTGAATAACTCACCACAGACTGGCTAAATGACTATATAACTGGCCACTAACAGGCTAAATGACTGTATAACTGGCCACTGACAGGCTAAATGACTGTATAACTGCCCACTGACAAGCTAAATGACTGTATAACTGCCCACTGACAAGCTAAATGACTGTATAACTGCCCACTGACAAGCTAAATGACTGTATAACTGGCCACTGGCTGACAATGACTAGTCAGCAGTGTTTCAGGTGAAAGGTGAATTGTCATAATAAAGAACAGCTCAAACCAGCGATTAAGATTGTGGTGGTGGTGGCTAGCACGCGCGCGCACACACACCCACACACCAGCCAAGAGGCGGGGCCAGGAGCTACAACTCGACCCCTGCAACAAAAATAGGTGAGTACACAGAGGAAAAAAAAGCGGTGGAGTACCTGAAAAAAATGAATGAGTTCATGCCTGACAACTAGCACCGCTTCAAAGATGGAAAATCCTGTGTCACAAACGTACTCGAGTTAACAAAGTAACATAAGACAGGAGAAAGAGAGGGACTGGTAGAGTGCATTTTATTGGACTGTAAGAAGGGTTTCGACACAGTACCGCACAAGAGACTGGTACAAAAGCTAGATGAGCAGACAGGAACAGGAAAAACTGTGCAATGGATCAGGGAATACCCGACAGGAAGGGAACAACGAGTGATGGTACGTAACCAGGTGACAGAGTAGGCGCCTGTGACGAGCGGGGTTCCACAAGGGTCAGCCCTTGGGCCGGTGCTGTTTCTAGTATATGTGAATGCACATATATGTGATTGTGAATGCACTGAACTCTACAATGGCCTCGGTGCAGGAACTGTCAAGTTTGCCTGCGAACAACCTCATCACTTCACTCTCACTCAAGTTCTGGAATTCCTCAAGCCTCTACGATTCACCTTTGGAAACAAGGCAAAACTTTACCACCTCTAGGAACAGCTTCAAGAAATTTGAGAATGGCTCCTCTACAAACCTGCCACCTTAATCACGTCAAATAACACCACCAGTATGGTGTCCTCTGATGTTCCTACCTGCCTGTCCTGTCCTGTCCTGCGACCTAACCTGCTGCCAGCTTGTCAAGACTGAAGACCTCCAACCTCCACAAGACTGTTGCATCTGTGCCTACTCTTCCTGATTCTCCAGTCTGTCCCACGATCGCCTAGTTGCTGGGTTAAGTCCTGGCACTTTCTCTACGACTGTGGACACTCCTCTCCAACGCTATTCTTCGCACGTCCCGTTTTCCCAGCTCACCCCACATGGGGTCTTGCCTAAACTTTCTTGTCTTGTCTTGTATATGTGAATGACATGAGAGAAGGGATAAAATTATAGGTGTTTCTGTTTTCAGACGACGTGAAGCTAATGCTGAGAATTCAAGCGGACAGTTATCAGGTAAGACTACAAAGGGATCTGGACAAGTTGCATATCTAGTCCGATAAATGGCTCCTGGAGTTTAACCCCACCAAGAGCAAAGTCATGAAATTTGGGGAACACAGAGAAGTTCGTAGATAGAGTACATGCTTGAGGGTAATAGACTGCAAGCCTCGCTCAAGGAAAAGGATCTAGGGTGAGCATTATATCGAGCACGTCCCTTGAGGCGCATATTAGTCAAATATCCGTTGCAGCATATGGGCACCTGGCAAATCTGAAAATAGCATTTCGACATCTAAGTAAGGAGTAATTGATGGCAGTATACCGTGTACATCAGGCCCATATTGGAGTATGCAGCGCCAGTATGGAACCCACACCTGGTCAAACGTCAAGAAATTGGAGAAAGTTCAAAAGTTTGCAACAAGACTAGTTCCGGAGCTAAGGGGTATGTCGTATGAGGAGAGGTTAAGGAACTCAACCTGATGACACTCGAGGATAGGAGGGAAAGGAGGGACATGATAACGACGTATAAAATACTGAGAGGAATTGATAAGGCAAATACCACATCTAGTATCGGGCCCTTACTCAGACAGGATGGGACTTACACAGATGACAACAAGGAAATGAGTGAAATATTGAAATCCCAGTACGACTCTGTGTTTAGTGAACCAATAATCGGTCTGAGGATCGACAACCCAAATGATTTCTTCATGAATGAGCCTCAAAACTCCATAAATGTATGCCAGATTTCCGACATTACCCTAACTCCGATAGATTTCGAAAAAGCCATTGACAACATGCCTATGCACTCAGCCCCGGGCCCAGACTCGTGGAACTCTGTTTTCATTAAGAACTGCAAGAAACCCCTCTCGTGTGCCCTAAGTACACTATGGAGGAGGAGCTTGGACATGGGTGAAATTCCACAGTCACTTAAAACAACGGATATAGCCCCACTCCATAAAGGTGGCAGCAAAGCATTAGCTAGGAACTATAGACCAATAGCTCTGACGTCCCACATCATAAAAATCTTTGAAAGAGTGCTAAGAAGCAGGATTGCAAATCACCTGGATTCCCAAAATCTGCACAATCCAGGGCAACATGGGTTCAGGGCAGGTCGCTCCTGCCTCTCACAACTACTGGATCACTATGACATGGCCTTGGATGCACTGGAAGAAAATCAGAATGCAGATGTAATATACACAGACTTTGCAAAAGCATTTGACAAATGCGATCATGGCGTAATAGCCCATAAAATACGTGCTAAAGGAATAACTGGGAAAGTGGGGAGATGGATCTTCAACTTCCTAACAAATCGAACACAAAGAGTAGTGGTCAACAGAGTTAAATTGGAGGCTGCCATAGTGAAGAGCTCTGTTCCACAAGGCACAGTACTCGCCCCCATCTTATTCCTTATCCTCATATCAGACATAGACAGAGATATACACCACAGCACCGTATCATCCTTTGCGGATGATACTAGGATCTGCATGAGGCTGTCATCTGCTGAGGACGCGGTTAACCTCCAAGAAGATATAAACAAAGTTTTCCAGTGGGCAACGGTAAACAATATGATGTTCAATGAGGACAAATTCCAACTACTCCGTTATGGAAAACTGGAGGAGATAATAACTAGAACAGAGTATACTACTGACTCCGGCGATACAGTAGAGCGGAAAAATAATGTAAGGGACCTGGGAGTAGTAACGTCTGAGGATCTCACTTTCAAGGATCACAACAGTGCCACGATCGCACGTGCAAAGAAAATGATAGGATGGATAATGAGAACTTTCAAAACGAGAGATGCCAAGCCCATGATGATCCTTTTAAAATCACTTGGTCTCTCTAGGCTGGAATACTACTGTACATTAACATCTCCATTCAAAGCAGGTGAAATCGCAGATCTAGAGAGTGTACAGAGATCCTTTACTGCACGTATAAGTTCTGTCAAGCACCTTAACTACTGGGAACGCTTGGAAGCACTTGACTTGTACTCGTTGGAACGCAGGAGGGAGAGATATATCATAATCTACACTTGGAAAATCTTGGAAGGAATGGTCCCAAATTTGCACACAGAAATCACTCCCTACGAAAGTAAAAGACTGGGCAGGCGATGCAAAATGCCCCCAATAAAAAGTAGGGGCGCCATTGGTACACTAAGGGAAAACACCATAAGTGTCCGGGGCCCAAGACTGTTCAACAGCATCCCATCAAGCATTAGGGGAATTGCCAATAAGCCCCTGGCTGCCTTCAAGAGAGAGCTGGACAGATACCTAAAGTCAGTGCCGGATCAGCCAGGCTGTGGCTCGTACGTTGGATTGCGTGCGGCCAGCAGTAACAGCCTAGTTGATCAGACCCTGATCCATCGGGAGGCCTGGTCATGGACCGGGCCGCGGGGGCGTTGATCCCCGGAATAACCTCCAGGTAACCTCCAGGAGAGGGCTAGAATGTTTCTAACATGGGGCACAGAAACAAGGTGCCACAACCGGAAATTGAAAACTCAGATGAGCCATAGGGATGTTATGAAGTATTCCTTTAGTCTTAGAGTTGTCAGGAAGTGAAATAATCTGGAGAGTGAAGTAGTTGAGGTAAGATCCATACATATCTTTAAGAAAAGGAATGAAAAGGCTCTTGGAGCGAGGAGAGTGACCTAGTAGCGACTAGCGGGGCCAGAAGTTGTGACTCGACCCCTGCAACCTCATACAGGTGAGTACACACACACACACACACACACACACACACACATACACATACACATACACATACACACACACATACACATACATACACACACACATACACATACACACACATTGCATTTTCTTGGACTGCAAGAAGGCGTTTGACACAGTACCACACAAGAGATTAGTGCAAAAACTGGAGGACCAAGCAGGGATAACAGGGAAGGCACTACAATGGATCAGGGAATACTTGTCAGGAAGACAGCAGCGAGTCATGGCACGTGGCGAGGTGTCAGAGGGGGCACCTGTGACCAGCGGGGTCCCACAGGGGTCAGTCCTAGGACCAGTGCTGTTTCTGGTATTTGTGAACGACATGACGGAAGGAATAGACTCCGAGGTGTCCCTATTTGCAGATGACGTGAAGTTGATGAGAAGAATTCATTCGATCGAAGACCAGGCAGAACTACAAAGGGATCTGGACAGGCTGCAGACCTGGTCCAGCAATTGGCTCCTGGAGTTCAATCCCACCAAATGCAAAGTCGTGAAGATTGGGGAAGGGCAAAGAAGACCGCAGACGGAGTACAATCTAGGGGGCCAGAGACTACAAACCTCACTCAAGGAAAAAGATCTTGGGTGAGTATTACATCAGGCACATCTCCTGAAGCGCACATCAACCAAATAGCTGCTGCAGCATATGGGCGCCTAGCAAACCTCAGAACAGCATTCCGACATCTAAATAAGGAATCGTTCAGGACCCTGTACACCGTGTACGTTAGGCCCATACTGGAGTATGCGGCACCAGTTTGGAACCCACACCTAGCCAAGCATGTAAAGAAACTAGAGAAAGTGCAAAGGTTTGCAACAAGACTAGTCCCAGAGCTAAGAGGTATGTCCTACGAGGAGAGGTAAAGGGAAATCAACCTGATGACACTGGAGGACAGGAGAGATAGGGGGGACATGATAACGACATACAAAATACTGAGAGGAATTGACAAGGTGGACAAAGACAGGATGTTCCAGAGATGGGACACAGCAACAAGGGGACACAGTTGGAAGCTGAAGACACAGATAAATCACAGGAATGTTAGGAAGTATTTCTTCAGCCACAGAGTAGTCAGGAAGTGGAATAGTTTGGGAAGCGATGTAGTGGAGGCAGGATCCATACATAGCTTTAAGCAGAGGTATGATAAAGTTCATGGATCAGGGAGAGTGACCTAGAAGCGACCAGTGAAGAGGCGGGGCCAGGAGCTTGGACTCGACACCTGCAACCTCAACTAGGTGAGTACACACACACACACACACACACACACACACACACACACACACACACACACAGAAGTAGGACACGAGAGAGGGGTGGGTTGATTGCATCTTTTTGGACTGCAAGAAGGCCTTTGACACAGTTCCTCACAAGAGACTAGTGCAGAAGCTAGAGGATCAGGCGCACATAACAGGAAGGGCACTGCAATGGATCAGAGAATACCTGACAGGGAGGCAACAACGAGTCATGGTACGTGATGAGGTATCACAGTGGACACCTGTGACGAGCGGGGTCCCACAGGGGTCGGTCCTAGGAGCAGTGCTATTTTTGGTATATGTGAACGACATGACGGAAGGGTTAGACTCAGAAGTGTCCCTGTTTGCAGATGATGTGAAGTTAATGAGGAGAATTAAATCAGATGAGGATCAGGCAGGACTTCAAAGAGACCTGGACAGACTGGACACCTGGTCCAGCAACTGGCTTCTCGAATTTAACCCCGCCAAATGTAAAGTCATGAAGATAGGGGAAGGGCACAGAAGACTGCAGACGGAGTATGGGCTAGGTGGCCAAAAACTGCAAACCTCGCTCAAGGAGAAAGATCTTGGGGTGAGTATAACACCGAGCATGTCTCCGGAAGCACACAACGAAATAACTGCTGCAGCATATGGGCGCCTGGCAAACCTGAGAACAGCGTTCCGATACCTTAGTAAGGAATCGTTCAAGACACTGTACACCGTGTACGTCAGGCCCATACTGGAATATGCAGCACGTGTTTGGAACTCGTACTTGATCAAGCACGTCAAGAAATTATAGAAAGTGCAAAGGTTTGCGACAAGGTTAGTTCCAGAGCTAAGGAGAATGTCCTATGAAGAAAGGTTAAGGGAAATCGGCCTGACGACACTGGAGGACAGGGGGGTCAGGGGAGACATGATAACGACATATAAAATACTGCGCGGAATAGACAAGGTGGACAAAGACAGGATGTTCCAGGGAGGGGACACAGAAACAAGAGGTCACAATTGGAAGTTGAAGACTCAGATGAGTCAAAAGGATGTTAGGAAGTATTTCTTCAGTCAAAAAGTTGTCGGGCAGTGGAATAGCCTAGAAAGTGACGCAGTGGAGGCGGGAACCATACATAGTTTTAAGACGAGGTTTGATAAAGCTCATGGAGAAGGGAGAGAGAGGACCTAGTAACAACCAGTGAAGAGGCGGGGCCAGGAGCTAAGACTCGACCCCTGCAACCACAAATAGGTGAGCACAAATAGGTGAGTACACACACACACACACGTCAGTAGGGTCTTTCATGAGTGTCACTGCGTCTTGGACGAACACAGAAATCTTATTCAAAGTCTGGCGCACACAATACGCCGGTAAGATTCATTAACCACCCGCAATTCGAGTATAAATTCAAATATTATTATTAATATTACAGTTATGGGGAAAGCACTAAATCCGAAGGGGTTTAGGCATTCAGGTTCAGTCACAAGGAAGGGGACTACAGTTCCAATTACTGGGATCAAAAGCCCCTCACCTACATTAAGGAACATCCCTCGAGGGAATATAAATTTGAAGGCTTGAATATTTTTCAAAAACAAAAAGCATATAACTTACAAGTGTTGAAGGCAGCCACAATATTATCAACACGTCTGGAGTCTTCTTACGCACTAGTGGTACGGAGATCAGCAGCTTTGGGAGCGGCAGGAGCGGCGTGAGCGATGTTTACCGAAAGAGTCCAGAGCGGAGACTGACCCGGTGTGTCCGGAGCCGCCGGTACCGACACTCAGTCAGAACATGGCCTACCCATCCCAGGGTCCATTAACCCACCCTCCCCTGCCAACCCTTCTTTTCCAGTCATTCCCTGCCTTCCACCCTCCCCGTCACCCACCATCAACCTACCCACCCGTGCCCTCCACCCGCCAACCTAGCAATTCCTGTCTTTCTCCTTTCCCTCCAGGACTCCAGTCCAGAATCCCCCTCACAACACAGTCTTGCCCACTTCATCCTTCCTCCCTCTCTGCCCACCATCAATCAACACGTCCCTCCCTACTCACCATCAACCAAACACGTTCCTCCCTGCCCACCATCAACCAAACATCACCCTCCCTGCCCATCATCAACCAAACATCATCCTCCCTGCCCACCATCAACCAAACACGTCCCTCCCTGCCCACCATCAACCAAATACTTCTCTCCCTGCCCATCATCAACCAAACACCACCCTCCCTGCCCACCATCAACCAAACACCACCCTCCCTGCCAACCATCAACCAAACACCACCCTCCCTGCCCACCATCAACCAAACATCAGCCTCCCTGCCAACCATCAACCAAACACCACCCTCCCTGCCCACCATCAACCAAGCATCACCCTCCCTGCCCACCATCAACCAAACACCACCCTCCCTGCCCACCATCAACCAAACACCACCCTCCCTGTCCACCATCAACCAAATACCACCCTCCCTGCCCACCATCAACCAAACATCACCCTCCCTGCCCACCATCAACCAAACACCACCCTCCCTGCCCACCATCAACCAAACACCACCCTCCCTGCCCACCATCAACCAAACATCACCCTCCCTGCCCATCATCAACCAAACATCACCCTCCCTGTCCACCATCAACCAAACACGTCCCTCCCTGCCCACCATCAACCAAATACTTCTCTCCCTGCCCATCATCAACCAAACACCACCCTCCCTGCCCACCATCAACCAAACACCACCCTCCCTGTCCACCATCAACCAAACACCACCCTCCCTGCCCACCATCAACCAAACATCACCCTCCCTGCCCACCATCAACCAAACACCACCCTCCCTGCCCACCATCAACCAAGCATCACCCTCCCTGCCCACCATCAACCAAACACCACCCTCCCTGCCCACCATCAACCAAACACCACCCTCCCTGTCCACCATCAACCAAATACCACCCTCTCTGCCCACCATCAACCAAACATCACCCTCCCTGCCCACCATCAACCAAACACCACCCTCCCTGCCCACCATCAACCAAACACCACCCTCCCTGCCCACCATCAACCAAACACCACCCTCCCTGCCCACCATCAACCAAATACCACCCTCCCTGCCCACCATCAACCAAATACCACCCTCCCTGCCCACCATCAACCAAATACCACCCTCCCTGCCCACCACAACCCACCGACCCACCCCCGGGGCGAGGAAGGGGAAGTAGTCACTCGCACTACCCTACTAGGACGATTAAATTTTATTCTCTTGTAAATCAGCGAAGGACAAGACTCAACTGGTGATCGTCCAGCTTCAGTCACGCCATCACTCATCCTGTTGTCAGGCTTCACATGGTACCTTCATGCTACTCATACGGCATGAGCAGCATGTATTGAGTAATGGGTATGAATCATACCCATTACTCAATACTTTGTATATACAGTGATATGTAATGAAGAATCTAAACAGGAGCTACCGACTCCACAGGTTAAAAACTGCCCAATAATAATAATAATAATAATAATAATAATAATAATAATAATAATAATAATAATAATAATAATAATAATAGAATCAAATCCTCCAACATCTGTGCAACACTACACAGGTATTACACCGTTAACACCAGCAATAGGACCGGGCTGTGGCTCGTACGTCGGACTGCGTGCGGCCAGCAGTAACAGCCTAGTTGATCAGGCCCTGATCCATCGGGAGGCCTGGTCGTGGACCGGGCCGCGGGGGCGTTGATCCCCGGAATAACCTCCAGGTAACCTCCAGGTAAGTTTGAAGCCTATCGACTACAGGCTGCATAGCACCTGTACACTATCAGTAAGGAATGCTTTAATTAATATCTAAAATAGGGATTAAAATAAATTTTCAGCATCTAAATACACCAAGAGACACACACCTCCCGGTGTATATACAGACGCAACTGTCGGTGTATATACAATGATTGATGTCTACATACATAGCTTTAATAATTACGATAAGGCTCTTGGAGCTGGTTGAGAGTGAGCCTTGTAGCGACCAGCGAAGAGGCGGGGCCAGGAGCTGTGACATTACAATAGGCGAGTATCTTTTGGCGTATATCACTGAAAGATACAAACCTTTCCATGTATATTACTTTGCTGTTGACATCTTTCAGGACTGAAAATTGAAAGTGAAAACTGAAAGTGAATACAGGAAAGAGTAAGGTTATGAGGATAACAAAAAGATTAGGTGATGAAAGATTGGATATCAGATTGGAGGGAGAGAGTATGGAGGAGGTGAATGTATTCAGATATTTGGGAGTGGACGTGTCAGTGGATGGGTCTATGAAAGATGAGGTGAATCATAGAATTGATGAGGGGAAAAGGGTGAGTGGTGCACTTAGGAGTCTGTGGAGACAAAGAACTTTGTCCTTGGAGGCAAAGAGGGGAATGTATGAGAGTATAGTTTTACCAACGCTCTTATATGGGTGTGAAGCATGGGTGATGAATGTTGCAGCGAGGAGAAGGCTGGAGGCAGTGGAGATGTCATGTCTGAGAGCAATGTGTGGTGTGAATATAATGCAGAGAATTCGTAGTTTGGAAGTTAGGAGGAGGTGCGGGATTACCAAAACTGTTGTCCAGAGGGCTGAGGAAGGGTTGTTGAGGTGGTTCGGACATGTGGAGAGAATGGAGCGAAACAGAATAACTTCAAGAGTGTATCAGTCTGTAGTGGAAGGAAGGCGGGGTAGGGGTCGGCCTAGGAAAGGTTGGAGGGAGGGGGTAAAGGAGGTTTTGTGTGCGAGGGGCTTGGACTTCCAGCAGGCATGCGTGAGCGTGTTTGATAGGAGTGAATGGAGACAAATGGTTTTTAATACTTGACGTGCTGTTGGAGTGTGAGCAAAGTAACATTTATGAAGGGGTTCAGGGAAACCGGCAGGCCGGACTTGAGTCCTGGAGATGGGAAGTACAGTGCCTGTACTCTGAAGGAGGGGTGTTAATGTTGCAGTTTAAAAACTGTAGTGTAAAGCACCCTTCTGGCAAGACAGTGATGGAGTGAATGATGATGAAAGTTTTTCTTTTTCGGGCCACCCTGCCTTGGTGGGAATCGGCCAGTGTGATAATAAAAATAAATCTTTCAGGATTATCCTAGCTTAAATAATTACCTATCAACTACTCAGATATGGAAAACTTGAGGAAATTAAAACTGTATCAGGGTACACGACAAATTCTAACCATACAATATAGTGAAAAAGTAATGTAAAGGACCTGGGAGTGATAATGTCAGAAGACCTCGCCTTCAAAAGACCACAACAATGTATCTACCGCATATGCTAGGAGAATGATACGATGGATAATGAGAACCTTCAAAACCAGGGACGCCAAGCCTATGATGATTCTCTTCAAATCGCTTGTTCTCTCTAGGATGGAATACTGCTGTACACTAACTGCCCCCTTTAAGGCAGGCGAAATTGCTGACCTGGAGAGTGTACAAAGAACTTTCACTGCACACATAAGTACGATAAAGCACCTAAATTACTGGGAACGGTTGAAGGACCTTGATCTGTATTCCCTGGAGCGCAGGCGAAATAGATACATGATAATATACACTTGGAAAATCCTAGAGGGATTAGTACCAAACTTGCACACGAGAATCACTCCCTATGAAAGCAAAAGACTCTGCAGGAGATGCAACATTCCCTCAATGAAAAGCTGGGGTGCCACGAGTGCATTGAGAGACAACACAGTAAGTGTCCGGGGCCCAAGACTGTTCAACTGCCTCCCAGCATACATAAGGGGAATTACCAATAGACCCCCGGCTGAATTCAAGAAGGCAATGGACAGGCATCTAAAGCCAGTACCTGACCAACCGGGCTGTGGTTCGTACGTCAGTTTGCGTGCGGCCAGCAGTAACAACCTGGTTGATCAGACCCTGATCCACCACGAGGCCTGGTCTCAGACCGAGCCGCGGAGGCGTTGACCTCCGAAACCCTCTCCAGGTAAACTCCGGGTAAATCTTATCATCCTTACCTGGAGTCTACCTGGCGGGTGTTCCGGGGGTCGACACCCCCGCACCCCGCTCCATGACCAGGCCTCCCGGTGGATTAAAATCCTTATGATTTAACCTCACTTCACCCACGTACAGTCGATAGGCTTTAAGCCTAACGTATGAAACTACAACTGTAAATCATAGGCTTTAAGCCTGACATACTGAACTACATGACTATAAATGATAGTCTTAAACCTGACACACTGAAGTTCATGACTAGAATGAACATAGAAACAACCAGCTCAGTAACAGTTGGAATGAACAAAAATTTCCTAGTGTCGCCTCTGCAACTAGGAAAACTAACTTGTATCTATTTAAAGTGCCTATTTATGCCGTGCAGACCCTTAAAAAGTAAGCAAAAATGTGCAAATTTTAAGCACATTATAATCTAAGCTTTAGCAGAAATACTATAAATCTATTAGAGGGCTTCATATTACTGTATGCTTTATTAGGTAATTTGGAAATAATTGTTAGTATTGTTTTATTCACCCCTCTTTGTCCCATTTTGGATCAAATATTTTACAGGAGCACAAACAGGTCTTATGCTCTCACTCTCCCTTCCCCATTCCTTCAGTCTATGAGTTCTGTTTACCTATCCTTGACATATAACCATAGATAATACACGATAGTCCTTAATCTAGTTAGCTGATAGTTATTCTCAGCAGATAGTCTCGGCGTGGACTTACATATTCTCTGAGTTCTGTCTTCTCCATGAACTCTAGTGTTCTCTTTCATCCTTCATTCGTTCTCTACTTGTGAATTCTCGTGTTCTCACTTCGTAATCTGTTCTTTGCTGTCAATAGCTGTCATACTCTGTTAATGCCTGTCACACAATGTCAGTAGTTGTGACATACTGTCAGAAGCTAGCTGTCAACAACTGCCACATATGTCACACGCTTCCTTAACAAGCTTCATCTTCGCTAAAATTGCCTCTTGACATTTTTAAAATTCCCAGAGTGAAAAGATTGACCTTTTTGTTCAACTTTGTCAGGATATTAAAGTTGGTGCTGGATATTACTGTGGGTGGTGGGTGGGGGTTATGTGGGAAGAATGGTGGGAAGGGGTTCGTGGAGGCTTGGTGTACATTATAAGATTATTAGTGGTCGTATATTTTACTATATATATATATATATATATATATATATATATATATATATATATATATATATATATATATATATATATATATATATATATATATCTCTCTATTTGTGTGTGTGTGTGTGTGTGTGTGTGGGTGTGTGGGTGTGTGGGTGTGTGGGTGGGTGGGTGGGTAGGGGGTGTGACATACTCACACGCGAAACAATTCACAATTGAAATCTTCATAGGTGTATTAAGTTGCTGGAGGAGAAAGAATAAGTAGAAGATGATGAAGAGGAGAAGGAAGACGAAGAAGAGGAAGAGCGACAATAGCAACAGAAGACGGGAAATGATTAGGATAAAGAGACGAAAGAAAACGAGAAAATAGGAAAGTATAAGAAAGAGGACGAAAGGGGAGTATAATGGAAGAGGAAGGAAGGAAGAAGTCTAAAGGGGAAAGGGTGGAGAGAGGCATCAGGAGAAGGAAGTGGGCGATGGGAAAGATGGAATAGTCATGGACAGGGAAAGAAAGAAAGCGTAGGAAGAAGCACGTAAAGAGAGAAGACAGATAAAGAGCACGAACAAGGATGGGGGAACTAGAGTATGCTACATGTCCCATCATGGTGCCAGAAGAGGGGCTATAAACATAGCAGTAATCAATATGAAGCTCGTCTTCAGCAGCCAGGGCACAGCCAGAGAGCCAATGGTCAGTCTCGTGAAGTATGGCACCCCAGCGACCCCTATCAGTGGCTCTCTTCCTGCTGGTGGCCCTGCAGCTTCCTTCGTCACAGGCACTGATAAACTCGACTCCCTCGCCCAAGGAGCCTCGCGTTCTCGTAGGACTTTCTGAAACGTACAGTTTCCAGGATATGCTGTCCTCTTGGCCGGGGATACAGGGTGTCCTCGAGGAATTCCCAGAGGCAGGACTTCCCAGTAGAGTAAAGAGGACTCTGAGAGAGACGTCAGTGTTCCAGGTAGACAGGAAGCCAGACCACATACCAGGTCTCCAACAAATTTTGATTGACAAGGTAAGAAAATCTTTGAGAAATAGGTCTAAACGCTAGCCTAGGGTAACATGTAGTAAAAAAAAAAAAAGACAGAAAATGCGATCACTAGGACATGTTTATTTGAAACGTTTCGGCCCTGTTATCACATACCTTTCTATCCATGTGTGTTGATTTGTGAAGGACCTGCCTAGTATGGGCCAACAAGCCTACTGCAGTGTTCCTCCTTTCTTATGTTCTTATGTTATCTACAACGTCTTGTAGGTTTTCTTTTAGAAACTTAAATGCCTGAACATTTTGAGGCAAGTTAAAGGAGTAATTATCATACCAAATAAAATCACATTAAATTGTCTTTCAGTCATATTTTCATGAATTTTAATTCCTGGAGGAGGGGGAGTTAAATTCCTAAGAGACATACGGCTCCTTGAGGAACGGCTGGCAATCAGATTCCATCCAATTCCTTGGATCAAGAACAATTTACTAGCCTCGAAGGCGAAATTAATAACGAAATATAATGTCTCTTTTTCTGTATCATACACTGTACCTCCTAATACCTAGTGTTTTTTAACTCTTAGACCATAGCTAAATTTGTAAAATATCTCTCAGGATACAGAAACCAGAGCCAATGCTAGTCTATAAAAATGCCGCAATAGTGTGGTTTTGGGGGTTACCGCCCCCCTTCCCCCGCGCCCTGTTATATACTGAAAAATATTACAATACATCAGGAGTGCAGATTGCTGTGGTTCTGACACAGGTTGCAAAATAAGTTTTTATAAACTTTCGCTTTAAGTAGAGCTTAACAAATTTCAAAATATGTTTTCACTGGGCAGTATTTCGCTGAGTAGAATTTGATAAAGCTCAACACACGGAAAAATGTTCCCAGATAAAAGATTGTTTAATTTACACGTGCCGTCGGTACCACATTGCCTCAGTTACTCAATAATAATAATAATAATAATAATAATAATAATAATAATAATAATAATAATAATAATAATAATATATTTTTGAATCAGATATATCTGATACAAAGGTTTCTTACATCGGAAAGCCCATGTTAATGCGAGGCATTCATGTAAATCTATTTAAAACTCTTTACGTCTTTGTGCCTCCTGGTGGTGCTGCTTGACAGCAAAAGCAGCAGCAGCAGCAGCAGCAGCAGGAGGAAGTGTTGGTGCAAGCTGTGACCGCTGCCGTGGACACCCTCCTACAGAAGTGCAGCCTCAGCATCTTCATGGAAGTAACTCGCACTGTGACCGTCCACGGCCTGAAGGAGGCAGCGGCAGGCATGATGGTAAGAATTGTACTTACACAAAGACCCTTCTGGGGAAGGGTATTCCCTTCATGTTAGTGGTAGGCACAACCAGGAGAGAATATCAACTGCTGAGAGGCTACTAGACACACGATTACAGTCCCATGACTGCGATATAACTGGATGGTCACTTTGTATGGGGAGGAAGTAGTGATGTATCTCATCGGATGATCGGAGTGAGACATTAGGTCATTTAAGTGTTCCTCATACGTTGTATCTGATCACTCCCCAGGATGCCACCCACAACTGTCGACTAACACCCAGGTACAGGAGAATAGCACTCACCCCACACCAATCACTAGAGCTGCAACTTTTCACTACCTCCTTCGGCTTAATATTAATACAAAAAAAAATAAACGTAGTAAATACAGTTTATATAATGCAATATGTTTAGTTTATTTAATTTTAAGACTATCCAAGGAGACGTAACTAACATATTGTTGCCAAGAATCCAGTGACACCGTTCCCTAGTAAGTCATATAAAGTTACCATAGAGTACGTTAGAGTATACCAACATGCATCAGAATGTACACCAAAATATATATCCTGTGATTAAAGCATAATCTTAAAGCTAGACCCATTAAATATTTAACAGTTTAATTGTGCAGAATTTTATTTTGGAAATTAGGTATTTCACTAACAAGTACATATAATTCAACTGTACTATTAACAGCCTTCATGGCGAATTATCTGCTTGAGTAATGGAAAAACTTATCAGATTACTCTAGTGATGTTGGTTTGTTTATTTTGGTGTAAAGCCTATCAGTTAGACGAAGATCTTAATATTAAGGCTGCATGTCACCCATACACCTCCAGTCAAGGACGCTTTAAACCCAGTGTATATAAACTGATAGATGCACACTTCTTGGTATTTATACCATGTACAGTGATATACTCTAGGCACGCGGAAGGTTTGTCTCAGCGCAGCTGATGAGCCCAGAGGGAAGGCCAGCTGGAACATAATACTGATGTGAATGAGAACATTTCATGCCTCAGCTCAGTATTCAAGGCGATATTACCTCATGTAGTTTTTTTCTCTGCAGCTTACCATGAAGTCTGTACATGTATCAAAAAATTTTGAATCTGAGAGGGTTATTCGCGCTGCATTTTGAAAAAGATTGATTTGAAATATTACTCAGGTAGAGATAATCTAAGCTTGCCTGGTAATGTCATTGTGATCTTTGCCCTTGCTAAAGCCCACAAAGAAAAAAAAATAAGGACTCCATTGGAAATAAGTCGCATTGTTTGACTTTAATGGGTTATCCTAAAATATATCTACATGTACTATAAATGTGTGCTCATGTGTTTCTCAAGACTATCCTCCCTAATTTGTATGTCTTCCCAGAGAATGCAGATTCAGTGCCTTCAGCTCATCGTAGGAAAGGTGTCTGATACAGGGAATCAACTTTGTTATTTTCTTCATGTTCTACAAAGCATTCATGTCAATTCTGTTGTAGGAAGACCTTGGAGAAGTGAAGAATCCTTCCTCGTAAGCCATGTGTGTCGTAAGAGGCGGCTAAAATGCCGAGAGCCAAGGACTGCTAACCCTTTCTCCAGTATATATTATTAAATGAGAAAAGAAAATTTTATGAAAGCGTTTCTTCTTTTTCGAGTTCCCCTGCCTAGGTGGGAGACAGCTGATATATATATATATATATATATATATATATATATATATATATATATATATATATATATATATATATATATATATATATATATATATATATACATATATATATATATATATATATATATATATATATATATATATATATATATATATTATATATATATATATACACAAAAACTGATCTATGGCTGAAGGAGACTCGAACCTACGAACCTTGGAAGAAAGTACGCAGTGCTTTACAAATCTACACGCACTGGACTAATACCTCGCAGTCCAGCTTGCGCTAGACTTTGATCCAAGGCAGCCAGCTTTCTGGGAGAAGGATTACAGCTTTTCATCTCATCAACTGCATGCATCAGCCTTACTGGATATATTAACAATGCATTGTTAATATATATATATATATATATATATATATATATATATATATATATATATATATATATATATATATATGTATGTATATATATATATATATATATATATATATATATATATATATATATATATATATATATATATATATATATATATATTTCAACACACCGGCCATATCCCACCAAGGCAGGGAGGCCCAAAAAGAAAAACTAAAGTTTCTCTTAAATTTAGTAATTTATACGGGAGAAGGGGTTACTAGCCCCTTGCTCCCGGCATTTTGGTCGCCTTTCACAACATGCATGGCTTACGGAGGAAGAATTCTGTTCCACTTCCCCATGGAGATAAGAGGAAATAAACAAGAACAAGAACTAGAAAGAAAATAGAAGAATACCAGAGGGGTGTGTATATATATGTTTGTACATGTATGTGTAGTGTGACCTAAGTGTACATGACTCACGAAATCGTAATGACACGATTGCAAACAAACCATACCCCGGCCGGGATTGAACCCGCGGTCATAGAGTCTCAAAAGCTGGTTTAGTGGCTAACGCGACGGGCTGGAGTTTTGAGACTCTATGACTGCGGGTTCAATCCCGGCCGGGGTATGGTTTGACCTGAGTGTAAGTAGAAGTAACAAGAAATACCTGTAATCTTGCATGTTTATGAGACAGACAAAAGACACCAGCAATCCTACCATCATGTAAAACAATTACAGGTTTTCGGTGTACAATCACTTGGCAGGACGGTAGTACCTCCCTGGGCAGTTGCTGTTTACCAACCTACTACCTAGGATATATATATATATATATATATATATATATATATATATATATATATATATATATATATATATATATATATATATATATATATATATATATATATATATATATATATATATATATATATATATATATATATATATATATATATATATATATATATATAATACTGCAACTAGCCATGGACTCAAACCCAAGCTGCTTTGGCCTGCCTCATGGTGGGCGAAAACTCATGACGCCTTAATCCACTGAACCATACAATCCTTAAGAGTACCGCATCCAGCGGGACTAGATGTTGTACTCGCTACCCGAGGACAACGAGTACAACATCCAGTTCCGCTGAATGCGTTACTCTTAAGGATTGTATGTTCAGTGGATTAAGGCATCATGAGTTTTCGCCCACTATGAGGCAGGCCAAAGCAGCATGGGTTCGAGTCCTTGGCTAGTTGCAGCGTTGTTATTGATCAATACCACTCGTTCGTGGGCACAATAATATAAAATACTGCTCTTCGTACTAGTACACCAAACAGGGACTAGAATGAAATTAGCCTAGAGTCATCCACACCATCGTATGTCCTTGGGTAGCGAGTACAACACCCAGTTCCGCTGGAAGCGCTGCTCTTGGAGATTGTATGGTCCAGTGGATTAAGGCGTCATGAGTTTTCGCCCACCATGAGGCAGGCCAAATCAGCATGGGTTCGAGTCCTTGGCTAGTCGCAGTGTTGTTATTGATCAATAACGCTCGTTCGTGGGCACAATAATATATATATATATATATATATATATATATATATATATATATATATATATATATATATATATATATATATATATATATATATATATATATTGAAGCATAGCCTTCGGAGATATTAATAGTGAAGTGAAGGTTAAGACAAGTCAAGAGAAAAAGTAAGAATGCAAAAGCCAAGTCAGATCATGAGTGTTCTGGAGATTAGCGCATTTGACAATGCACTGAGAAAAGCAGAAACAAAATCAGGACTAAGATTCGCATTAGGTGTGTTGTGTATATGACGTATTCAATAACAGTGTCTGTGAACGATAGAAGATAAAAGAACGTTGGTGTGTTGCTATTGTCATAAAGCGAATACGTCTTTTTCGTATTCTTTAATTTAATCAGAAAGATAGCAGCCAGTTTCAACGAAGTATTGGATGGTAGTTTATCATTTGTTAAATCTTGTCCCCCCAGGATGCGACCAACACCAGTCGACAAGCACCCAGGTACCTACTTACAGGTACCTACTTACTCCTAGGTGAATAGGGACAGGAAATGTAAGGAAACATGCCCAACGTTTCCACCTATGCCGAGGATTGAACCACGGATACTCACCGTGAGGGGAGTGTGTTGCTAACCGAATTGTTGCCTACTTATTCTTTATTCAAATTTTTTACAAAGAAAGATTTAAAATGGGGTCATAAGGGAAACTAAACAACATGAGTAAAAAAAAATTATGAGAAGGAACTTCAGGGTAAGAATATTTAGTAGGTGTAGTGAGCTAGAGTTTAGGAAGTAGTGGAGGCGAACTCCATACATTCATGGCATATGCTTAAAATTTGTCGACTGGTTGAGAGGTGGCAGGCCCAAGACATGAAGTTCGATCCATGCGAGCACAAACAAATGAATACAAACAAAAACACAATAAACCAGCGGAAAGGCGAGGACATCAGTAGAAATATGTCGTTGTCGTTGTTACTTCTCTCGATGATTGTACGAGTTGTGTTGGTTCACTGGTGTTTGTTGTCACTTCAGCTGCTTGCTGGCATTGTCTCATTGTCTAATGTCTTACTCTGGCCTCCCACATTGTTTGACTTGATTGAGTGGTCCTAGGTTAAATTTTGAGAACGTACTTTATATGTGTGCCAATAACGCTAGTGTAACCCGAGACCACTGAAAAAAAATGAATTTATCTTCATGAACCATAAATAAAAGCCTACTTGTCTAACCTAAATGTTAAACGTAGGTTGGTGTAAAAATTGTACAAATAAAATTCTTCCCCTTCGATGACGCATTAATTTGCCATTTTCTTTATGTATTATTAAGAGAAAATGTAAAATGCAAAATAAAGTTAGACTAAATGTATTTCTGTCGAAAGTTAGACTAAATGTATTTCTGTCGATGCGCGATAAGATAAGATAAAAGTATTCGGGTATTCCATAAGCCCAGCCAACTTTACCTCTGTATACGCAAAAGGAATATTGCAGGAAAACATAAAAATATGTATACGTGTGCGTGTCCGTATGATGGATCAGCCATTAAAAATTGAAGCCGTTCAGAAGAGGTATACTCAAATATATTCAACGTGATTTAAAGGGAATAAAAATTCACACTCTTTTACAGATAAAAATTGGTAAATGTGTATCTAGCTCGTTGTCGATGTAGGATGCACTTTTCTTTTGAATGTTTAAAGACATGTAGCAGAGGTTTTTGAACGTTCTCGGACCCATTCCAGGAATCTTAGAATAAATTTATTCAGGTATAAACAAATATAGTTACATAGATTATCATACATAACAACATATAACTTTGATCATCGGATCGACACCATACCCAGCCGTTCTAGGGTAGGGTAGGTGCCTGAGCCAGAGCTTGCAGCTCACAAGACTCATTCCCATTAGGCCCTTTGGGGCGGGGATGGCAGACCAGAGAGGCCTAGCTTCTCCCTACGAGAAGCTAGGCCTGGGGACAGTTGGTCCCAAAGATGAGGAGTTACTTGTGCCTCCTCCCATGGGAGACTTAGGTCTCAGACACTCCCTAAAGAGGGAGCCAAGGCCGGGCCACCACTTGGAAAAGGCCCGGGCCGGGAGAATACCGGCGAATCTTTTATAATAATAACTTTGATCATCGGTCATCTACACATGCAAGTAGTTGAATGATCCTTGTCCAAGTTGCAGTGGACCAAGTTGAAAATTTGAAGCCGATCAGATGAAGTTCTCTCATGTTTTCAACAAAAGACACAAGAAAGTGGAGGAAGAGAAAAACAAATTCTAATTAAATTTAGGTGCTTTATCGCACTTATGTGTGCCGTGAAAGTTCTTTGTACACTCTCCAGGTCAGCAGTTTCTCCTGCCTTGAAACGATGACACTAATAAAAACGTTTAAAAAATACTGCGTACATGTTGCTGTTATGCTTTACGAAGCGTTGAACCCGAGGTGGGTTATTCAGAGCAATGACCAGTTGAAGGCTCGATCCTCTGTCCTCTAATCGCGACCCATTCTCTATCAGTCAGGCACCTAGTATTGCACTGTATACAGAAATATAGATTTAAAGTTAACTGTATTATGTTATATTTCATGTAACGCTAAACCAGCGTGTGACGTTTGGTGCATGGAGTTGTGTAGGCTCGATCCTCGGTCCTCATATCGCTGCCTTGTCCCTGTTAAAGTCTGAAGATTTTAGTAATTGGTCCTTAAAATGACATTAAACTGGGAAAGTGTATGTGTAGGAGAATGTGTATAACCACGAGAATGTGTGGCCACAGGAATGTGTCGGACTACCCTGGGTAAAGTTGAAAGTTGACTAGCACGTACATGTAGTTTAACAGAAATTTCAACTTATGCAATATTAACTTTTTTTCTTCGTACTGAGAACGCTCATTGATCGTATTACTTACATATTTGTTATATCTTTCGCGAACGAAGGAAGACTGCAAACATTTTTACCCAAAAATTTTGCACGAGCTATTTCGTTGTTGCGCAACACGCAATAGCGACATTTTTCTGAATAGTGTTACACAACACACGATTTTCTGCTAAATATTGAATCCTTTTGCATCATTTTTCTTAATACATCGCCTGGAGCGGGGTTCGATGGGCGCTCACACTATCGACATCGAGGAATACAAGTGACTTAATGGTAGCCGATATATACAGTAGTTTTATAAAATTTAAATCTTCTCAGGCTGAAGTTAGTTCAAGTCAGTGTCACAGGGAATGGATGATATGGTAACAAAGATGAGACCCGACCTTCGTTTATTTATCTACATCAGTATCGTAAATCATATCAAAGCTAACTGTTCTAACTCATGGAAAGGGCATTATTATTATAATCAAAACTAAACAACACTAAACGTATCTATCTATCTATCTATCTATCTATCTATCTATCTATATATATATATATATATATATATATATATATATATATATATATATATATATATATATATATATATATATATATATATATATATATATATATATATATATATATATATATATATATATATATATATATATATATATATATATATATATATATATATATATATATATATATATATATATATATATATATATATATATATATATATATATATACATATATATATATATATATATATATATATATATATGTATATATATATATATATATATATATATATACATATATATATATATATATATATATATATATATATATATATATATATATATATATATATATATATATATAAAAGGGTCATACAACACTGCATGGAGAGGACAGGATTCGAATCCATGGCACACTAATACTAAAAATAGCATGCCCCTGCTCTAACTTTTCTATGGCTTCGAACCCCGTCTATTGCGTGAGTTGTTTACAATAAAGAATAAGTCACAATACTGTAGTGAGTTGTTTATAATCATGTTATTACGATTTCGGGAGTCCCACTCTTATTTTAGACATAACCCCCCCCCCCCACATGATTGTTTAACACAATAGCCGGCTAACACCCAGGTATCTATTTAATGGGGAAGGGGGAGACCCGAATCCTTGCAATTGCAAATCCTGGAAATGTCGCGATTTTATCACAGAATGGAGGATATATATTCTGATGATATATATTATGGAGAGGAAGAGTACATGTCCACGTGGAGGGGTGTAATGTATATCTCAGTTATATACGCTTTGAAGTTTACTTAAATCCCAATATCCTCGTATATGAGATTAAGGTATTCTTAATTGGTAGTGAACAGGTGACATGTGGTCTTAAAGATCATTATGTACCTTAATGATCCTTGTGTCGATAGGTTTTAAGCCTAATTAACCAATCATTTGTAGATTGACCTATAAATACAATCTTATTTACTTATCATGGACCTCGTTAAAAATAAGTCACATTATTATTATTATTATTATTATTATCATCATCATCAAAATTAAGTGCTAAACCCACAAGTGTCACACTGACCACTGTAAGTTAAAAATTCTGTGTGAGATCTAAAATTTATAAAAAAATTCTTTCATTTCAACATGTAGCTGCAATCATGGGACATTCTTCAACTAGTTTAAATTTATTTAGTTTTATTGCTTACCTAATTATGTCAGTCTCATTATTATTATATCATTTTTATTATTATTATTAAATTAGTCATCAGAAATCACTAAATCCATAGGTGTTGTAGAGCTCTTGGGAAATGAGAAGTAATTAGGTTTTATCCAGGAGAGGAATGTATAGCTACTATTCCGTGGCTCAAGGTCCCTTCGTCATCATGAAGACACTTTTTTTTCGGTCAAAGCTGGTGATAAAACCATTTTTTTTTTTTTATCTTTTACTGCCTCTATGTGGATTCGTTTGTCTTATCACTAATTTAAGACTTTTTTTTTTTTCCAGGTATTCTCGATGGAGGAGGAGGTGCTGTCCCGAGAGGAGACGTGGAGACAGTCTGCGTGTGATATTTATGTCTTTCTGATGACAGGAGGAGACGCATTTATCCGTCACGCAAATGTCAGCCACTATCATGCCTCCGCCACCACCCTCGAGCACCCCCATGCCCTCTGGAACTACAACGCTCACTACATTCTCCTTTTTGATTCTGGAAACGCCACTCTCAGTCCATCAGACATAGCAACCCTATATAATTTCAAGAAAACGGAGAAGGTATTGATCTTACAGCAACGAGAGAAGCATCTGTTGGCGTGGACCAACCAGTTGTATGCAGCCTCCTCTTCTCTCACACTTCTTGACACCTGGAGGGACGGGAAATTCCACCGAGGCAAGAGTCTTTTCCCAGAGAAACTGAATGACTTGCATGGAGTTGTATTGCGTGTAGCCACGTTTGATCACCCTCCAAGTGTTGTGTACGTCCTTGATGACCACCGACATATCGTCAATCGTCTTGGAGTTGACATGCAAATTGTGCAAGTTCTTGCAAAGTCGAAAAACTTTTCTGTTGAATATGTTGAAATAAATCCCGATGATCTATGGGGATTTGAGCTAGATAACGGCACTTGGGTCGGTCTCGTTGGAAAGGTTTACTATGAATTAGCTGACATTGGCGCCTGTAACATGTTCCTAGAGTTAAATCGGTGGAAACAGGTTGATTACTCAACCCCTTATAACTTCGAACGCGGGTGTTTCGCGGCACCGTCGCCCAAACCACTGCCAAATTGGAAGTCTCCAGCGATGCCCTTCACATGGGACACTTGGAGCTCTGTGGTCGTGGCTCTGGCTGTAAGTGGAGGTATCTTACATCTTATTGTAGCTATCGGTGTCAGTCCAGAATTACCAGCATTCAGGAGTCTCTCACACAATTACCTCTACATCCTGGGCGCCTTAACTATGCACACGCTCAAAACAGTGCCATTACATGCACCGGTGCGCGTGTACGTAGGCTGCGTTGGGCTCTTTGGTCTCATCATCGCCACAGCTTACTCTGCCAACTTGGTCGCTTTCTTATCCGTTTCTCCGATGTCGGCTCCCATCGACACATTGGATCAGCTATCAAGAAGCGGCTTAAGGATTGGCAGTCACGCCTTCTGGAAGACTCAGTTTGACTCCTCCAATGAACCAGTTATCCGCGGCTTTGGTAAAATTTTAGAAACAGGCGTTGATCTTTATTCTCTCTTTGACGAAGTTGAAGATGGAAAATTTGCCCTTATAGAAAACAAACAGTATGTAGAGCTTGCGATCGGTGCACGTTTCACTTACGGTAGCTACTCATCTATTCGCATCGTACCCGAGTGTCTACTGACGTACAGCATAGGCCTAGCTTATCAGAAGAACTCCCCGTTGAGGTCTCCTTTCGATGGCCTTATCTTGCGGTTGTTTGAGTCTGGGGTGATTTACAAATGGCAAAGTGAGGTGGTGGCTTACTTCAGAGCTCAGCACGCCAATAAGCGACTCCACGCCCCAGAGTCCCACACTAAGCCTCTCAACCTGGCTCACCTCCAGGGGGTCTTCTATGTTCTCGGCATCGGCTCTCTCGTTTCGGCACTCATTTTAGCCCTTGAAATGTCCGCAAGTACCCAGCAAAACGCTCAGCACTCCCCTCTTCCAGAAAAATGTTTCAACTAAGAGAAAATATCCTAGAACGGTAATTCTTATGTTTTAAATAAAAAATGAAACATAATACAAATCACAGGTATTTAGTTGTGCTACCAACACTCTGGGATACGTCCTCTTCAATAGAGTGCCCTGATGCTGGCGAAGGACTATATTAAAAAAGTGGAACTATGCCATTTTTTTTATCAAAACTGACTGCCTTCCATTTTCCCCAAGGATACGTCACTTGTCGCCCTCACTTATAGGCCCATGTTCAAAAGGATCTCTTGTTTATCACTTCCGTATATATTAGTTAATACATTCGACCAGTGCAACTAATAAGATTATTTTTACTCGGGTTATCCAGCATCATCCTTTGACTTTAAAATATGGCTAAAAACAGAATAAAACAAACTAACTTTGATGGTAATGTAACGAAAAACGAAGGCGCTTTAATTATCAGCGCTAAGACCAATGCATCAGTCAACGCTCTTATCAATAAAAGCCTACATACACACACCACAAATTCTTGAGAAAATGCAAGCCTCCAAAATAAAAAAAAATAAAAATAAAATAAAAAACGAACACAATAACAATAGCCTCACTAGTTCATAATATCTTGCTAAATCTGCCTTTCAAAACCACCTGGATAATTTTCGACAGAGAAGAGTGTAGATATACAGTGGAATCAGCTTTCCGGGAGAGCTAGTAGCAACCTATACATTAACAACCTTATTCACGAGATATTTAGCACATAAGCGGAAATAAAGAAAAAACTATCACTAATGACCGTATATGTCATACACAGTCATAAGTGATATTCTCATAGGCTATATGTTATAATTAAATTTGCAGTGACTATTATGTTGTAGCTTCAATAACCTAGTTGAAATGTATGAATATATATAGTGTGGCATATCTGTCACGGGTATAAGTATTAGATGACTATGCTTTCCTTGACCGCAAGCATTAACATGGGAGAAACAAAAATTTGGGCTGAACCTTGAAACTGCTAGAAACTAAAGATTTTTTTATGCCTTATGACTTGCTAGGTTATGATCACGAAATCGCATGATGTCACCCTCTCACCACCAAATAGTTTTGTACACGCTATAAAGATTAAATAAAAAGGAGCCAATATTCGAATTAAAAAATAATAAAAAGTCGAGCAGCGCTCCATACATTCCATACTTCTTCAATACAATATATGTAACGTTTAATAAGAAAGCTGAAGGTGATTTTCATGGCCTACATAAACAAGAGGGAGAAAAACAGGAAAAATCTTGACCCAGTTGGCAGGAAAAAACTGAGATGAAATTTCTCAACATCCTCACCCTAAGAACAGGGTAAATAACTTCAAGAATGTACATTACTGTACAGCCAATGAAACTTATAATAACACGAGAGGTGAAGTTGAAACTGGACACCAAATGACAGGAACATTTGTGAGATTTCTTCCAGGAAACATTTAGGGATTACAATGTGGACCATGAAGAACGAGTATTAACTACGAAAAACATCGTACAGTTAATTCTTTATTAGGAACTAACAAAATTTCAAATCTCTGAATAATCAATCTTAAAAATTTAATAAACAATGTAATAACAGTTTGCAGCATTAGGTATATAATTTAATATAAAGCCTCCGCCTAGAAACATAATAACTTTTTATTTCCATTTTAAAACATGATGCAAAAACATATCAAAAGTATTCTTGCAAAAATCTCAATACATACATTTGCATCTTGAACATAAATTTTTGCATACAGTTTTGTCGAATCGAAATATATTCATAAAATACAAAAATATTTAAATAAATTTGCACAGAATTTGTAAAGAACCGACTGAAAAAGTGAACTGCAAAATGCTACAGGTCTAATGCGAGGCATCGAATATGGGCACTGTACTATTACAATTATATCTTATATTCAAACCTACCTATGTCGTCCGAGGTAAGGCGAGTGATTTGCATACTGTACTCGCTATGGAGAAAAATGTGTTTAATTTTTCTGAGCAAGGAAAAATTTATATGGCGACTTTTTATCGATGGTTCAAAAGGAGAAGATTCTTCAGTGACACTTGCCAGTATTAGAGAGGTCATTGTTTCTTTGACATCGTTGTTGACCGTTGAGAGGCTCAAGACACCATTTTTACCATCATTCTAACATTTTAAATGAAACAGTGATGGCACAGTTTACAGGTAATAAAGGTCTTGCTTCTAATGGCACCACTGGTGACAGCTTACAGGTAACAAAGACCTTCGTTCTGGTGGCACCATTCGGGCTGGACACGCTGGGCCATAATACCCCTCATGACCAGTCGTTGTCTGTGGTGTATGAAGCGGGTCTCTGCGGCTTCCCAGTTGGTGTCTGGGTTGGTCCACAAGCGCTCAGCCAGAGCCGCCCCGCGGGGCCACAGCTGCGGGAAAGCAACGTGTTATGGCTCAACAAGCAACGAGGAAGATGTAAGTTGAATATATATATATATATATATATATATATATATATATATATATATATATATATATATATATATATATATATATATATATATATATATATATATATATATATATATATATATATCTATATTCTTTCACAGTGGTTGTTTTGTATATATATATATAATATATATATATATATATATATATATATATATATATATATATATATATATATATATATATATATATATATATATATATATATATATGCAAAACAACCACTGTGAAAGAATAGAGAAATTCCAAGTGCTTTCGTGACTACTCATATTATCAAGGAACTATGAACGTAAAGCATCCAAGGAAGGTATATAAAGGGTCTGGCCAACACCTCACTATCAGATCCCACAAACGGTTAAACACCTGACGCGCGCCGGCCCAACTGGACAGGTCCTTCGCACAACCCACCAACAAACTATTCTACCATTCTACCAAGAAAATTTTTTAAAAATTATTATTTGTCCAGTGTATTATTAAATTCTTCCCAAATTCTATTAGTTATAAATGGATCTAATTTATATAAACCAAAGGAAATATTCATAATATTGTCAAAACTGCTTTTTATGAAACAAGATTCAATTATATTCCTGTCGACCATGGACTTGCTTGATACTACTTTCTCAACTTTTTGAAAATCAATTGCATGGTTAAAATCTCTTACATGAATAAATAGAGCATTGGAATCTTGTCCAGTTCTAATGCTATATTTATGTTGTTTTAATCTTAGTTCGAGATTTTTACCAGTTTGACCGTAATAAACTTTATCGCAAATTTTACAAGGAATCTTATAGACACATCCATCAGCATTTTGGGGGGAATTCTTTATCAAAAGTTTTTTTACTGTATCAAGATTTTTGAATACAACTTTAATATTAAAAGTCTTAAGAAGAGAAGGCATATCAACCAAGTTTTCATGGTACGGGAGAACCAACATATTTTTAGTTGAATAAGGCTGGTTGTCCCTTTTTGGATTGTAAAAAGTATTTCTAGCAACTTTAAAAGATTTATCAATTACATTTCTTGTGGTATTTTAGCAATTTAAAAGATTTATCAATTACATTTCTATTTCATTACCTATTTCATAAATTTTGGATATTTCCTCATCTATGAACTCAGGACTACAAATTCGTAAAGCTCTCAAAAACATTGATGAGAAAACAGACAGTTTGACTCTATCTTGATGCAAAGAATAATAGTGGAACAGTTATATAATTGAATCTTGTTTCATAAAAAGCAGTTTTGACAATAATATGAATATTTCCTTTGGTTTATATAAATTAGATCCATTTATAACTAATAGAATTTGGGAAGAATTTAATAATACACTAGACAAATAATAATTTTTAAAAAATTTTCTTGGGTAGAATAGTTTGTTGGTGGGTTTTGCGAAGGACCTGTCCAGTTGGGCCGGCGCGCGTCAGGTGTTTAACCGTTTGTGGGATCTGATAGTGAGGTGTTGACCAGACCCCTTATATACCTTCCTTGGATGCTTTACTTTCATAGTTCCTTGATAATGTGAGTAGTCACGAAAGCGCTTGGAATTTCTCTATTCTTTCACAGTGGTTGTTTTGCATATTCTAAAATCACCTGTTTACTGTGATCTTATTGCATATATATATATATATATATATATATATATATATATATATATATATATATATATATATATATATATATATATATATATATATATATATATATATATATATATATATGGTCAATTAGCAAGAACTCATTTAAAATTAAGTCCCTTCTAAAATTTTCTCGAATACGTTTAAAGATATATGTTTTTCATTTATGTTAATGTAAAAATTAATAATAATAATAATAATATACATACACACACACACACACACACACACACACACACACACATATATATATATATATATATATATATATATATATATATATATATATATATATATATATATATATATATATATATATACATATATATACATATATATATATATATATATATATATATATATATATATATATATATATATATATATATATATATATATATATATACATGCTAAAGATTTCCACCTCCCCGTGACCTGTCCTGCATATAATATATATATATATATATATATATATATATATATATATATATATATATATATATATATATATATATATATATATATATATATATATATATATATATATATATATATATATATGTATATATATGTGTGTGTGTGTATTTAACAAGTCGGCCGTCTCCCGCCTAGGAAGGGTGACCCAAAAAGAAAGAAAATCCCCAAAAAGAAAATACTTTCATCATCATTCAACACTTTCACCACACTCACACATCATCACTGTTTTCGCAGAGGTGCCCAGAATACAACAGTTTAGAAGCATATACGTATAAAGATACACAACATATCCCTCCAAACTGCCAATATCCCAAACCCCTCCTTTAAAGTTCAGGCATTGTACTTCCCATTTCCAGGACTCAAGTCCGACTATATGAAAATAACCGGTTTCCCTGAATCCCTTCACTAAATATTACCCTGCTCACACTCCAACAGCTCGTCAGGTCCCAAATACCATTCATCTCCATTCACTCCTATCTAACATGCTCACGCACGCTTGCTGGAAGTCTAAGCCCCTCGCCCACAAAGCCTCCTTTACCCCTCCCTCCAATCTTTTCGAGGACGACCCCTACCCCGCCTTCCTTCCCCTACAGATTTATACGCTCTCCATGTCATTCTACTTTGATCCATTCTCTCTAAATGACCAAACCACCTCAACAATTCCTCTTCGGCCCTCTGACTAATACTTTTATTAACTCCACACCTTCTTCTAATTTCTGCACTCCGAATTTTCTGCATAATATTTACACCACACATTGCCCTTAGACAGGACATCTCCACTGCCTCCAACCGCCGCCTCGCTGCAGCATTTACAACCCAAGCTTCACACCCATACGAGAGCGTTGGTACTACTATACTTTCATACATTCCCTTCTTTGCCTCCATAGATAACGTTTTTTGTCTCCACATATACCACAATGCACCACTCACGTTTTTTCCTTCATCAATTCTATGATTAACCTCATCCTTCATAAATCCATCTGCTGACATGTCAACTCCCAAATATCTGAAAACATTCACTTCTTCCATACTCCTCCTCCCCAATCTGATATCAAATTTTTCTTTATCTAAATCATTTGATACCCTCATCACCTTACTCTTTTCTATGTTCACTTTCAACTTTCTACCTTTATAAACACTCCCAAACTCGTCCACTAACTTTTGCAATTTTTCTTTATAATCTCCTATAAGCACATTATCATCAGCAAAAAGTAACTGTGTCAATTCCCATTTTGTATTTGATTCCCCATAATTTAATCCCACCCCTCTCCCGAACACCCTAGCATTTACTTCTTTTACAACCCCATCTATAAATACATTAAACAACCATGGTGACATTACACATCCCTGTCTAAAAACTACTTTTACCGGGAAGTAGTCTCCCTCTCTTCTACACACCCTAACCTGAGCCTCACTATCCTCATAAAAGCTCTTTACAGCATTTAGTAACTTACCACCTATTCCATATACTTGCAACATCTGCCACATTGTTCCCCTATCCACTCTATCATATGCCTTTTCTAAATCCATAAATGCAATAAAAACTTCCATACCTTTATCTAAATACTGTTCACATATATGCTTCAGTGTAAACACTTAATCTACACATCCCCTACCCACTCTAAAATCTCCTTGCTCATCTGCAATCCTACATCGTCTTACCTCTAATTCTTTCAATAATAACCCTACCGTACACTTTCCCGGTACACTTACTAAACTTATTCCTCTATAATTTTTACAATCTCTTTTGTCCCCCTTCCCTTTATATAAAGGGACTATACATGCTCTCTGCTAATCCCTAGGCACCTTCCCCTCTTTCATACATTTATTAAACAGAAGTACCAACCACTCCAACACTATATCCCCCCTGCTTTTAACATTTCTGTCATGATCCCATCAGTTCCAGCTGCTTTACCCCCTTTTCATTCTACGTAATGCCTCACGCACCTCCCCCACACTCACATCCTGCTCTTCTTCACTCCTAAAAGATGGTATACCTCCCTGGCCAGTGCATGAAATTACCGCCTCCCTTTCTTCGTCCACATTTAAAAGTTCCTCAAAATATTCTCGCCATCTACCTAATACCTCCAGCTCTCCATCTACTAACTCCCCTACTCTGTTTTTAACTGACAAATCCATTCGTTCCCTCGGCTTTCTTAACCTGTTTAACTCACTCCAATTTTTTTTCTTATTTTCATTAAAATTTCTTGACAGTGCCTCTCCCACTCTATCATCTGCTCTCCTTTTGCAATCTCTCACCACTCTCTTCACCTTCTTTTACTCTCCATATACTCTACTCTTCTTATAACACTTCTGCTTTGTAAAAACCTCTCATAAGCTACCTTTTTCTCTTTTATCACACCATTTACTCCATCATTCCACCAATCACTCCTCTTTCCTCCTGTCCCCACCCTCCTATAACCACAAACTTCTGCCCCACATTCTAATACTGCATTTTTAAAACCATTCCAACCCTCTTCAACCCCCCACTACTCATATTTACACCAGCCCACCTTTCTGCCAATAGTTGCTTATATCTCACCCGAACTTCCTCCTCCCATAGTTTATACACTTTCCCCTCCCTTTTACTTGTTGTTGCCATTTTCCTCTTGTCCCATCTACCTCTTACTCTAACTGTAGCTACAACTAAATAATGATCCGATATATCAGTTGCCCCCCTATAAACGTGTACATCCTGGAGCATACCCATCAACCTTTTATCCACCAATACATAATCTAACAAACTACTTTCATTAAGTGCTATATCATATCTTGTTTATTTATTTATCCTCTTTTTCATAAAATATGTATTACTTATTACCAAACCTCTTTCTACACATAGCCCAATTAAAGGCTCCCCATTTTCATTTACCCCTGGCACCCCAAATTTACCTACTACTCCCTGCACAACATTTTTACCCATTTTAGCATTGAAATCCCTAACCACAAGTACTCTCACACTTGGTTCAAAACTCACGCATTCACTCCACATTTCCCAAAATCTCTCTCTTTCCTCTACACTTCTCTCTTCTACAGGTGCATGTACGCTTACTATAACCCACTTTTCACATCCAACCTTTATTTTACTCCACACACACACATATCTATATATATATATATATATATATATATATATATATATATATATATATATATATATATATATATATATATTTTTTTTTTTTTTTTTTTTTCAACAAGTCGGCCGTCTCCCACCGAGGCAGGGTGACCCAAAAAAGAAAGAAAATCCCCAAAAAGAAAATACTTTCATCATCATTCAACACTTTCACCACACTCGCACATTATCACTGTTTTTGCAGAGGTGCTCAGAATACAACAGTCTAGAAGCATAAACATATAAAGATACACAACATATCCCTCCAAACTGCCAATATCCCAAACCCCTCCTTTAAAGTGCAGGCATTGTACTTCCCATTTCCAGGACTCAAGTCCGACTATATGAAAATAACCGGTTTCCCTGAATCCCTTCACTAAATATTACCCTGCTCACACTCCAACAGATCGTCAGGTCCCAAGTACCATTCGTCTCCATTCACTCCTATCTAACACGCTCACGCACGCTTGCTGGAAGTCCAAGCCCCTTACCCACAAAACCTCCTTTACCCCCTCTCTCCAACCCTTTCGAGGACGACCCCTACCCCGCCTTCCTTCCCCTATAGATTTATATGCTTTCCATGTCATTCTACTGTGATCCATTCTCTCTAAATGACCAAACCACCTCAACAACCCCTCTTCTGCCCTCTGACTAATACTTTTATTAACTCCACACCTTCTCCTAATTTCCACACTCCGAATTTTCTGCATAATATTTACACCACACATTGCCCTTAAACAGGACATCTCCGCTGCCTCCAACCGTCTCCTCGCTGCTGCATTTACCACCCAAGCTTCACACCCATATAAGAGTGTTGGTACTACTATACTTTCATACATTCCCTTCTTTGCCTCCATAGATAACGTTTTTTGACTCCACATATACCTCAACGCACCACTCACCTTTTTTCCCTCATCAATTCTATGATTAACCTCATCCTTCATAAATCCATCCGCCGACACGTCAACTCCCAAGTATCTGAAAACATTCACTTCTTCCATACTCCTCCTCCCCAATTTGATATCCAATTTTTCTTTATCTAAATCATTTGACACCCTCATCACCTTACTCTTTTCTATGTTCACTTTCAACTTTCTACCTTTACACACATTCCCAAACTCATCCACTAACCTTTGCAATTTTTCTTTAGAATCTCCCATAAGCACAGTATCATCAGCAAAAAGTAACTGTGTCAATTCCCATTTTGAATTTGATTCCCCATAATTTAATCCCACCCCTCTCCCAAACACCCTAGCATTTACTTCCTTTACAACCCCATCTATAAATATATTAAACAACCATGGTGACATTACACATCCCTGTCTAAGACCTACTTTTACCGGGAAGTAGTCTCCCTCTCTTCTACACACCCTAACCTGAGCCTCACTATCCTCATAAAAACTCTTTACAGCATTTAATAACTTACCACCTATTCCATATACTTGCAACATCTGCCACATTGCTCCTCTATCCACTCTATCATATGCCTTTTCTAAATCCATAAATGCAATAAAAACTTCCCTATCTTTATCTAAATACTGTTCACATATATGCTTCAATGTAAACACCTGATCTACACATCCCCTACCCACTCTAAAACCTCCTTGCTCATCCGCAATCCTACATTCTGTCTTACCTCTAATTCTTTCAATTATAACCCTACCGTACACTTTTCCTGGTATACTCA